>NC_056745.1:229162376-229349876 GCF_019279795.1 Protopterus annectens
ATGGCGGCTAACTGGACTAACTGTAGCAGCTGCTGCCCCTTCCTTAAAAATCTTTGTAAAAAATTCTAAAATGGATGATAGCAGAGCTCGGAAAGGGTCAATGTTCTGTGTGTTGGCTCAAATTGAGAACCTTTTCCACTTACTGCAGTATAATTTCCTGGTGGATGGCTTGCGAGAAGACAAGAGAATTTGTCTTCTATCTTCTGAAATTGAATGAAGTCTGGCAATTAGGGGAAGTGGATTAATCAAGCAGTCAGTTTCAGGGACTGCAGGGAAGGATGGAGGCCCCCTGACGGGTGCATCAGAAGGTCTGGAACGGGGTCCAGGATCCATGGATCTTCCAACAGGTGATGGTGGAAAAACGGGAACCAAATCTGTCGAGGCCAATAGGGGGCCATGATGATGACAGTCCTTCCCAGCGATTCTGCTTTCTGTAAAAATCTGGGTATCAATGGAAAGGGTGGGAATGCATAAAGGAGACCCAGGGGCTAATCGTGTACGAGTGCATCTCTCGAGGGATGTCCCGGAGGTGGTATTAGGGAAAAGTAGCTTCTGCATTTTGAACTCATGTGGCTGGCAAAGAGGTCGCAGCAAGTTTGGCCCCATTTGCGGAAAATCAACTCCGCAACCTGTTGTTTGAGTGACCACTCGTGAGGGAGCAATATCGCCCTGCTTAGCTTGTCCGCTATCATGTTGGATTTTCCTGGGATGTGCGTTGCTAACAGAAAACGCTGGGATGACACAGCCCATTGCCAGATCCGGAGGGCTTCTCGACAAAGGGGGTAAGACTTGGTTCCATCTTGCTTGTTCAAGTACCAAACTACTGACATGTTGAGCGTCTGAATTGCAACAGTCCCTAGAGGAAGAGAGAGTCCTGAAAGTACTGCAATACCAAAAGTACTGCCCTCAACTCCAGAACATTGATATGCAGATGTGACTCTTGATCCGTCCATGTGCCTAGGGCAGTCTTTCCCTGAAAATGCCCCCCCCCCTATCAGGGAAGCATCTGTGGTCACAGTGGCTACTGGGGGGGGGGGGGGGGAGACAAAGGGCCTTCCGATTGTGACATGGAGAGATGTCAACCACCACCGAAGGTCTCTCTTGCAGGTATTTGTGATGAGGATGATGTCGTGCATCAGCAGTTTCTGGTAAGACCACTGAGCAAAGAGGAGCCATTGAAGGATTCGCATATGCATCCTTGTGAGTGGTACGGCCAGGATTGCAGCTGCCATCAAATCTAGCACCTTCAAGATCTCTGCTGCTGTAGCTTTGTTCTTTGATACTAGTGAGTTGATATGTTGGCGGAGAAGTGAGACTCTTTCGATCGGAAGACGTAGAGTGGTGGTTGAGGTGTCTAACTCTGCTCCTATAAAAACAGTATGCTGTGATGGCGATAAGGCAGACTTTTCGAAGTGGACTGTAATGCCTAATTGATGGCAGAGTGTATTGTGTTGCCTGAGTCAATTGATGCCTGGAGGTAGCGGTGAGGAGCCAATCGTCTAGGTATGGAAACATCTGGAATCCTAGACGCCTCATGTGAGCCATGACCACTGCCATGCATTTGGTGAACACTCTGGGGGCTGTAGTGAAACCAAAGGGCAGGGCTCGAAACTGGTAATGATTGGCTCCCAGCCGGAAACGCAGGTGATCCCTGGAGCGTCTGTTCATCTTTATGTGATAGTACGTGTCCTTGAGATCTATGGAGCACATCCAATTGCCTTTCCCTAGGAAGGGAAGAATGGACTGAAGCATGACCATTCGGAACTTCTTTCTTTACGAACTGATTGAGTCTGCCGAGGTCCAAGATAGGTCTCCAGTCCCCGGTTTTCTTTGGTACCAAAAAGAATCTTGAGTAAGTTCCGAATCCAACTTGGTCTGCTGGGACTGGATTGCGGACTCTTTTTCTAGCAATTTGTGGACCTCTAGGATTGCTTGTTCCCTGACACTAGGTGGAACATCTGGGATTCTGTATACAGGAGTGGGAGGGGTAGAGAACGGTATGAAATATCCTCTGGAAATAATGCTTTGTACCCAAGTATCCAATGTTATGTTTAGCCAGGCTTCTGGGTACAAAGATAAGCGACCCCCGACTGCCTCCAGAGCCGGACAGCCGGGCCTCCCTTCAGGGGCGCAGGTAGGGTTGACCAGAGAACTGCCCTTTGTCACCCTGTTGTTGCGGACCCCCCTCTGCCGAGCGGGCGGTGTCTTTCATTATAACCCCCTCCTCTGCTTCTAGAGGGGGTTTTCTTCACGTGTGTCCTGGAAAGTTCCCTGTGCTTTTCGGAACCACATTTGTTCGCCCTTGGAATAGGGCCGAGTAGGGGAAGAAAAACGGACTCCAACGGCAGATAGGGTCTTGCCTTCCTGCTCACACCTGGTTAAGGTTTCCTTTACTTTGGGCCCAAACAGTGATGAGCCGTCAAACGGAGTGTTAATATAGGAAGACTTAAAGGGCTCCGCACAGGAACAGAAACGCATCCAGGCTGGTCTCCGCAGAGCAATGCCTGAACTAGTGGCTCTACCTCGAACCATCAGCTGCATATGATGAGATGCATGGATGAGTTCACAATCGAATTTAGGGTAGCAAGCTGTGTGTTGACTTTGTCGGCCACCCCTGCAGCTACCGTACCCTGAAGAGCATCTCCTAGCTCTTTCAGATCTCTTTAGAGTCTCGTGAAATGGGTCAAGTAGTTTAGCGATCGAAGAGAAAAGGTCGCTGAACTAAACATGCATTTCCCATATCTATCCATGATCCTAGACTCTCTATTAGGAGGATGGATAGATGTGGATGTTTCAGACACTTCCTTTTTGGTGGCTGCAGCTACCATCATGGCATCAACAGGCACTCCCTTGGTCAAAAAGGCTTTGTCCACTGGGGCAGAGATAGACTTGTTCGGCTTCCGAGGGACAAGTTCCATGGCCTCTGGTGAATCCCACACCTTACGAGAGATCAGGTCCATGAGTTCATCTTAAGGCGGAGACACCCAAGAAGTGGAAAGTTGAGACCCAAAAGCCTTTAAGAGCACTGACTCATCCTCAGTAGGGGGTGTTTTAGACTGCCAACAGCCCCTCTGATTCAGGATCTCTAATATCTCTGCAAAGGAGATATCCTCAGAGGGGGATCGAGGAGACCCTTCTGACTCATCCAGGTCAGTGTCAGATGCCAAAGATTCCTGTGGGGAGTCCAAGTGCCTCCTCTTGCACAATCTCTTCCTGGGTACCTCCTCAGTGGGGGGATCTGGGGAGGTCTCAGAAGAGCAGGTGACGCCCTGTGAGGATACTTGAGGCTCAGGGTCTCTACGCTTCGCAGGGGGACCGGTACATGAAGAAACGGACACAGGAACTTGAGGGAACATGGAAGGCTGAACGGATGCTGACTATGTCTTAGGAGACAGGACTCTCCTCATGGCATCGAAGGTGCCATGGCAACGACGATGGGATGGGGAGAGTGGCCGAACGGATGCTGACGATGTCTTAGGAGACAGGACTCTCCTCATGGCATCGAAGGTGCCATGGCTCCGACGATGGGGTTGGGGAGAGTGGCCGAACGGATGCTGACGATGTCTTAGGAGACAGGACTCTCCTCATGGCATCGAAGGTGCCATGGCTCCGACGATGGGGTTGGGGAGAGTGGCCTAATGATTAAGGTGTTTGCCTTACAAACACAAGGTGCAGGGTTTGAGTCTCACAAGGGATAATTGGCTAGGCTTATAATGGCTTGCAAGGGCAGTTAGCCTAATACTAACCTATGAACCTAACCTAACCAACGAGAAAGGGTAGATGGACCCGAACGGAACGTCTGATCCTCCCACACCAAAACCATAGGCTCTGAGCCTGAGGTAGGAGCCGAGCTCATCAGAGCCGAAGCCCCGAGAGGAAGAGTTGGCACCGACATATCGGTCCGACTATCCTCCCTGGACCAGACAGGAGAACGTCTGCTCCTAGCGTCCTCGGTCGGCGCCGAGGACGTCTGAGTAGATGGAACCAATAACCCCGGTGCGGGTCTCGGTTCCAAGGGTTCGACAATCATCGGTTCCAGTTCCTTCGGCTCCGAGGGTCCAGTACGGCTCGGAGGAGGAGTAGTCAGATCCGGTTCAAGGGTCTTCGGCTCTGAAGTGGTCGGTGCCAACAACAATTTAGCAAGTCCTGCTGCCCTTAAAAGCTTCTGCACTAGCCGATCCATATCCAAATCAGACAGGCTGACCAAAGACTTAGAGGAATGCACCGAAGGTGCTGACTGGAGCAGAGGGGATGAGGGGACCTCAGAGACCAGCTCCAAGACTGGGAGCTGGCTCCAAACCAAAGGGACACTCTGTTCTGAGAGCTGTGGAGCTGATGACCCTGTACTCTCTGATCTCTTTGTCCTCTTGGTCTGTTTGGAATCAGAAGACTTTAAAGATTTTGACAAAGTGCTGGCACTTTTCTGGCTACCCAACACTTCAGAAAAAGAATGCTGCAGTAACCCCCTATCTACAAGTTTTCTCTTCCTTTCTAAGAGAACCCTCGATGAAAAGGAATGGCATATACTGCAGGAGTCTTGGAGGTGTTTAGCCCCCAGACAATAGACACATTGGACAGGTCAGTCCGTAACGGACATTTTCTGTCCACAATCTGGACACTTTTTAAACCCCAATTTGGGGTGAGATTTCTCAGACATTCTTTCAACAGAACACCACAAAAAAATACCTGTAAAGGCTAAATACAGGGCTAACTAAGCTCACACTAAGAAAACTCATAACACTAACATAGCAAGACTAAAGAGGGCCAAGAAAGGGCCTAACACCAAGAAAACAAAAACTACACACAGGGTAGATCTTTACAAAAAAAATAACCTATTAAACTATTATTATTTTAAACTAGAAACACACTGAGCACTAGCAATCACCCAAAGAACTGGAAAAAAAAAAGTTTTTTTTTAAACTTGCGATTTCAAAATGGTCCGAGCTAACTGGATCACCAAGCTCTCTCTTGCCGTGGCAAACTAGATCGGAGGTAATTCCAGCAGTGCATTGTGGGATAAGGGGCTTGGTCTCGAGCTACTGGCAAACCTTGAGCTTTGCTATCGGCCGTGTCGGAGCCGAGGATCGGCTCAGAACCCATCAGTGAGAATAAATGGTGAGATTTAACAACTTCACATTGGACGTTTTGGAGAAATATCTATGAAGACCCTGTGGAACATAATAAAGATGCTGAGTGGACAGAAGTAAAAGAAACATTAAGTTCAAATGTGCAGGATATGAAATGGGATGAAGTAAAGGCGAGAGAAATTGAAGCTCCTAACTGGAAAACCCAAGGCCTAGATGCAGTTAACTAATGTCTGGTTAAAACTATTAACATCTTTACACAAACAGTTATCCCTAAGAACTATTTATATATGCACGCCCTGAACAGACACCAATCTGGTTAACAAGAAAAATACTCCTTAAAAGCGAACCTGCAATCTGTCCTATAAAAAGTATAGACCAATAACTTGCCTTCCAGCAACGTACAAATTATACACGAACTCTGTACAAGCTATTGGATTAGCAGAGGCGCTAGAGAAAATTAAACTGTTCTTTTGGAATAAAATTACTTTTTGGTCACCGTAAGCATTTTGGTTATCTACTTTTGCATCTATTAGCGGTGTTGCGATTCCTGGAATTTGTTGTGGGACTCTTATTCTACATTTGTGGTTTTGAGACAAAGAAAATAGCAGCACGGGCTTATAAGGGTCTAGTGGTAGTTAACCATTTAAAAGCAAATTTTTCCTCAAAAGAAACTGCATGTAAAACATTCCTCACACTTTCAAAATTTCTCAGAACAAACTAAGATACAAGCCTGACAATTCAATAATTCTGAAAAATCAAAGTTGTATACACTCCCCCCCATTCTAATCAATATCCTTATCAGAAAGGGTTAAAACTGGCAGATTATCAGGAAAAATTGCAGGCAGGAACATATACACTAAAGCGGACAGGAGGAATAGGTGTAGGTTCTAGAAAAATCTTCTGTAACAACTCATAGTATTTTCTGAGGGACTGAGAAGCCTCAGAGTTCATAGGTAGGTACTAGGCTATTGGCTCTAGGGCCTGTATAAGCCTAGCCAAAAAGTTACCCTGACTTTCGCCACCCAAGAAAATGATCTTCCTGTGCCCCTGTCGAGCAGAGCCACAGAAGTGATCCCCGGGGTCAATTTCCTATTTCCCATCCAATCAAGATTTTTCTTGAAGAGTGCTAATGAAGAGCTTTGTTTGATATAGATAAGTAGTTTGTTCCAGAGTATGGGAAGTCTCTGGGACAGGACTCTATCCCTCCAGCATGTTCTGTTTATTGTGGTGACAAGGTTTAGGTCCCTAGAGTGTGTAGCTCAGAGGGATTGGAATTTTTTTTAAGTGAAGCATGTCCAACAGCTCTGGGTTTGACATAGCTTTGTATGTTAGGCAGAGATTGCCTTTGAGTAGGCGATATGCGACAAAGTAAAGCTGGAGTTTTCTGAGATGGTCTCTGCATAGGGCATCTGTTTGAGGCTGCTATTCCTCTTTGTGAGGTATTTCTGCGGCCTTTCCAGTTGTAGATGTCTTGTGAGGTACATACCAAAAGGGGTGTTGTACTCAATAATGGGTCAATGAGTCCCAAGTAAAGGGGAACAATGACCTCTTTTTCCTGGATGAGAAACTTTTTGTGATGAGGTGTGCCACGTAGAAGGATTTCCTGACTAATGTGGCGATGTGATTATCAAAGGAGACTGCTGTCTACCTGTGTCCCAAGGTCTCTTATCACATTTTCGGTGTTAAGTAGACTACCGCCTATGTGGTAGTTCATGGGTACAGAGTTTTTACCAAAGGGAATGACAATGCACTTTTTGGCACTGAGCTTGAGGCCATGGCTTTGACACCAGGCATCTGTCTCAGTGAGGCCCTTTTGTAGGATGTTCACATCGTTAAGAGTTTCGATTATGGGTACTAGTTTGCAGTCATCTGCAAGCTTCGTTAGCCAAAGACCTTCTGTGTTAGCCTGCACTTCCACTGAGAACACTGGCACGGCACATTCTAGCAACAGTCCCAGAGACTAGAAATCCCTACAGACAGAATCACAAACTGAGCTCTCCTCAGAGTCTAAACCAGAAATCTCGGGGGGGGGGGGGGGGGACTTGCATCAGTCTCTTATTCTTCCTGTTCAACTTCAGAATCTTGATCATCTTCCGGAAAAGAGGAATCCCCTTTCTTTTATCAGGAACTACTTTATCAGAAGGTTCAATAGCCTGAATTAAAATCCTGACCCATTCCCAGTAACCTACTTCTCTCCAAAGAAAATTGAGGAGGAGTAGATACATGCTTGGTTTTCTGTGTTTTTTTTTTTTGACAGGAAAAACGTGTCCAACAATGTTACTAATGGCAGCAGTAGCTTTTCTAAGGATAGCCGCAGGATACTGATAAAGAGGGAAATCTTCCTTGCTCACTCACTCCCAGGGCTGATAAAAATGGATCTCCCTTGCCCCGTGCTGCTATTTTCTTTGTCTCAAAACCACAAGGGAACCCCAAAAGCTGCAGAGGATGTGGCTCTACTTTAGTCCATAGTGGCGTATGTGCTACATCCAAGGGATCCGGGCTAAAAGATGAGTGGTCTGAGGTACAACAAATGGCCACAGCAAACTCTTACACCTGTGGCTGATGCAAGTTGCTAACCTGATGTGGTGGGCAAAGATGGTTTGCTTAACTTTTCTTTTTGGCTAGAAGAAAGGCCAACTGCAGGATAGGCAGTTTGTCCCATGGTCAAACCAAAAATGGTGCCTCTTTCCCAGGGAAAAACAAACAATTGGTGGTAAACACCATCAGTCCACAAAAGTTACCTTTTGGACATAAAAAAGTAAAAAGCACTTTAAAACACTATGCCAGCCCCACAAAAGTAACACACAATTTCTCCACATAAAAATAGTTTGTTACTTTACATCACTTTTAAATTGACAGAAAAATAAAAAAAAGTGCCACACTTAAAAGTATGTTACAGTTTTAATATAGCATGTTAAAACAACACTCCTGAAGAGGAATTTAATAAAACCAACAAAATGAAGAAAATGGAAGTGTTTTTATCCCAATAAGGAACTTGTATGCCGGGCAAAAGAAAGCACAAGCAGACCGCCAATCCTCAAAAGCCCGGGAGTACTCTTCTGTGTCAGTAAAGCTCTGAAGGGCTTCATGCCCAAACTTGTGTTAGCTTAGCTTGACCTGCCTAACAGTCTGGGTGTGTGGAAGGAACTTTGGAAGATGGCCAGCAGTGATATCCTTGGCAGGATATAACAAATACAGCTAAATCTACCACAGCAGTGGCCAGTCACCTGGGATGTTCATCATACTGAAGTTATCTGGTGACACAGAAGGAAGTGAAGGCCTAGACTTTGGGGCAGTTTTACAGAAATTCCAGGGCAGGGAGGGAAAACAATACGAGGGGAAAAAAAAACATAGGGGCATAAAACCAGTCTGCTTTTTTAGCTTGTCCTTGGTTGTGGGGGGGGGGGGGGCATCCTTCCTGTTTAACCCCCCATGTTACAGCTTTCAGAAATTTTGACTGACTGTACCTTGCAGAGACTACTTACTCAGTTTTCCATCAAAGGATTCTGAACCTGAAAGTTCTACTATATATTGGTATGCAGGGTTAAAAGATCTGAGTAACCCCTGAATTACCTTTCCTCTTTCATCAACTCCTTCGTACCTCAGTAGAGGATAAGCCAAATGGTCTCTAATTCAGGGAATATTCAGGAACTTAACTGACATCCTCTGGTAAAATTCTAGGAACACAGCACAAGCAAACCTTCTCAATGACTCAGTAGTGGCTGACCTAGATACAGCATCAGCAATGTCTTAACATTTTACAGCGTGTTTGGTCAGAGACAGAAGCTATTAAAGAATGCAGAGAGGTTAGTCTCTGAGAAAGGGAGATCAGCAATTAACCCTCTCTTAATTATCAAAAGAAGCCATCAGAAACTTGGACGTGTGAGCCTGACTATTCTGAAGGTGAATGTATAAAAGTAGAATAAGAATAAACTTTCATCCCAAATCAAATGCTTATCTTTGCCAAAAGAAATATTGTTACCTGCCAAAAGATATCTGGTGAAAGATGGTTTTGGCAAAGAAATCACTGCAGGGACCAAAGAGAAAAAATTGTGGATCTCAGGAACCTTATAATTTCAGATTTTTGCAACAAGTCTGATTCTGCCTCCTGTGATATATTTTTTTGGGGAGACCTCCCTCCCAAAGAAAAAGGCTGGCTTGAAGAGAGTATCATATGCTCCCTCCTCTGACACTAAGCAAGGGAAAAGTTCACTTGTCAAAGACTATATTCAAACACAGGATGTGCCTGTCTCAGTCCTTAGCAATGTTTCAAGCATCAACACCAGAAGGATCAAAAATAATCAAAGAGAAATTTAGGGTACCTGAAATGGCCACAGCAAAGTCACTCTATACACACCTGTACAACATTCCTTCTGGCAGATTGGGGGGGGGGGGTGTCTAAAGGCTGGTCTATGCTCCAAAAAAAAGTGACAATACAATTGTCTGAATTATCGGACTGGAAATTAATTTTGAGGTAATTTTTCTAATAACTCGCAAAATCTCAAGTCCTAGGCCCTAGCTAGAGTTTATAACAATAACATTTCTTTCAAAAAAAAAAAAAGAGATCTCAAAAGGGTTTTTCTCAACATGGAACCCTGACTAAAAGAAAAAGTCTTCATATAAACTCCAGTCTGAGCCACAAGTTATCATTTCAGATTTTCTTGACAGAAATTAGGTGGAAGGTTTTTCCACACTGGTGTACTCAACTGCCCAGCCTTGTTGAAGCACTAGCAGACTGTCATCACTCAAAGCCTATGGAGGAGAGCGCACTTCAACAGCAAAAATGCTGTGTAGGTTTGGTGCCATAACTATTGACTTTATTTCACTCTCGAGTTGTACAGTGATTATGGCTCATGAAAGGTGCCCTTAAATTTTGAAAGCCAGCCTGGTCATATCCTTGGCAGGATATAGCCCATATAGCTTAGGCTACTGCAAAAGTGATCTAAAGCTGAACAAAGTACAGTTGTGTACAATTATCATAAATATAGATGTTAAAGTGTATTCACTATTGCAGTCATCACCTGTGGGTTATCCCTGCTGTGGTAGCCCTCGGCCGGCCCGAATACCAGAGTCAATGTTTTTCTGCGTCAGCTACTGTCTCCTGTAGTCTGACGTCAGGTCATCAGAGCTATAAAGCAAGGCAGCCAATGCCATTACCTCAGTTTTTCTTGCCCTAACCCGTCAGAAGCACAACAAACTATGGTAAAGTGGTCCTGGTGGCTAAAAGCCACAGTGGGAAGCTGATGTCCCCCTAGGGAAAGAGGATATAAGGGGGATGGAGGCAGGAAAAAGTACAGTTTTGTACCTACCATAAATGTAGATGTTAGAGTGTTCACACTGCTGCAGTCATCACACTTGGGTTATCCTGCAGTCAGGCAGTCCCGCAGTCGGCCAGAGTTCCAAAGTCTTGGTCCGGCGTCGGTTGCTGTCACTTCTTCCCTGACGTCAGTGCGCCAGGGGTATACAAGATGCATCCGACGCCATTTTCTTAAGGTTTTTCTTGCCCCAGATGTCAGGTGCCCCCAAGTAAGTAGGCAATACATATAAAATAAAAACACCACCTTCAGTCACAAGCAAATACACCACAAAGGTTGTATAGGATGGAAAGGTATAGATAAGGCCAGCTAGTTCAGAGGGGATGGAGAGAGGGTAACCTGGACTGCAGCAGTGTGAACACTCGAACATCTACATTTATGGTAGGTTCAAAACTGTACTACGTTCATCGTGTTACACTGCTGCAGTCATCATACTTGGGTAGAATCCCAAAGCTAAGGTTGGGTGGCTGATCTATAAAAAGAGAGTTAGGATTGGCTACGAGACCCTGCAGAACTGCAGTGGCAAATCCTGCTCTGGATTTAGAGTAAAGAGGCATGTGGTAATGCTTGGTAAAGGTGTGCACTGAACTCCAAGTTGCAGCCTCCAAAATTTCCTTGATAGGTACTCCTCTGAGAAAGGCCGCTGAAGTGGCTTTAGCCCTGGTGGAATGTGGCCTAATGCTATTTGGGACTGATTTCCCATGCTGTGTGTAGCAACTTGAATACAGTGTCCTATCCATTTGGATATAGTCTGCTTTCAGATAGCCTTGCCCTGTGATCCTGCAGCATATGCTACAAACAGTTGCTCAGTTTTCCTGATAGCTTTTGTTTTGTCCAAGTAGAAGCGTAGCTGCCTGTGCATGTCCAAAGAATGCAGAAGTTTCTCCCCTTTATTCTGGGGGTTTGGATAAAAAGTTGGCAAATGGATGGTTTGGTTAAGAGCCACACTAGATACCACCTTTGGTATAAAGGTAGGGTTTGTCCTTAAAGAAACCCTGTCCTGATGAAAAATTATAAAAGGTTCCACTGCCATTAATGCCTGTAGCTCTTGAGACTCTTCGTGCTGAAGTTACTGCCAGGAGCAGAGCTGTTTTCCATGATAAAAATTTTAGATCGGCTGTATTGGCTGGCTCAAAAGGTGGCAGGGTCAGTTTTTCCAAAACAAAATTCAGGTCCCAAGTTGGTGTTAGTGCTCTCCGGGGCGGTCTTATGTTTTTAGCCCCTCTGGAGGTACTGCTTTAGCAAGGGATGAGAGAATAAAGGAGGATCCATGTTGTAATGTGCTGAAATGGCAGAGGCGTGGATCTTAATTGATGAGAAGGATAGGCCTCTGTCCGGCATCTCAGTTAAGTATTGTAAAATCTGAGGAAGGTTTGGAACAAGAGGGTCAAGGCTTTGAGCCGGATTCCAGGCGCAGAATCTCTTCCATTTTTCTGAGTAAGCTTTCCTGGTGCTAGGCCTCCTGGCCTCCAAAATGACATCCATAACCGCTTTAGAGAGAGGTGTTGCCTGTTTGACTAATAAATCTGCCATGCAGCCAGGTTTAGGGTTTTGAGCTGACCGTGCAGGATCTGATTGTTTTGTTGAGTCAGAAGGTGTGGAATTTGAGGAAAAATCCATGGTGGGCCTCGAGCTAGGTTCCTTAAGATAGGGTACCAGTGCTGACGTGGCCAGTCTGGAGCAATCATGATCATCTGTGGTTTCTCTAGTCTGGCTTTTAGGAGTACCTTTGAAAGGAGAGGCAGAGGCGGGAAGGCATAAACTTTTAGGTTTTTCCAACTGAACAAAAGAGCATCCACTTTCCACGCTTGTTTGTGATAAGTCCTTGTGCAGAATTTTTGTAGTTGGCAATTCAGTGGGGAGGCAAAAAGATCTATGTCTGGACATCCCCATTTTTGCGTTACCATGCTGAAGATTTGTGGATTCAATTTCCATTTGTGAGGGTCCATGATATTTCTGCTTAGATCGTCTGCCAGAGTATTTTTCTTTCCTGGCAGGAATTGTGCTTGCAAGTGGTACGTTAGAGCTGTGTTCCACAAGGTCATGGCTTGCCTGCATAGGGGGGTAAGAATGAGTGCCCCCTTGCTTGTTTATGTACCACATTAATGCGGTGTTGTCTGTCTTTAATAATAATTGTCCTGGATGCAGAAGGTCCTTGAAAGCTGTTAGGGCATTTTGAACAGCCAACATCTCTTTTTGATTGATGTGAAGATGCATCTGGTCTGCGGTCCACTTGCCCTGAATGCATTTTCCTGCCATGTGTGCTCCCCAGGCGTAATCTGAAGCATCTGTTGTTAGAGTCTGCCTGGCTGTGGGTAGGATGAAAGACTGACCCTTGTTTAGGTGACATGCCTGTGCCCACCATCGAAACTCCTGTTGTAAGCAGGGAATCATTGGTATTACTGCTTCTAAACTGTGAGAGTGTTGAGTCCAAACACTTTTTAGGTACCATTACAGTTTCCTCATATGCAGTCTGGCATATGGTATTAGTAGTATGCAGGATGCCATGAATCCCAGGGCCTGCAGAATTTTTCTTGCAGGGAGATGGGACTTTTTTGCCAGTAATTGAAAATATTGAGTTAGTTGAACCTGTTTGTCTGGCGTGAGGTAAGCCATCTGGGCCGTTTTATTTAAGCTGGCACCCAGGAATATAATCTGTTGTGAGGGCACTAGTTTTGACTTCTTTTCATTTACTGTGTACCCTAGAGAAGTTAGCAACCTCTTTACAAACACCAGATGCTGTAGAAGAATGTCCTTTGTCTCTGCTTGAATGAGCCAGTCGTCCAGGTATGGATATATTTGAATTCCTTTTTGTCTGCAAAAAGCAATTACTGGTGCCAGGCACTTTGTGAAGACCCTGGGCACAGTAGATAAGCCAAAGGGCAGTGCAGAGAATTGATAGTGCATTGTACCAGCTTTGAATCTGAGGTATCTTCTGCAATTTTGTCCGATAGGGACATGCAGGTATACCTCTTTTCGAGGTCCAGGGTAACAAGCCAAGCGTTCTTGCCCAGCATGGGTAGAAGCTGCTGTAATGTCAACATTTTGAATTTCAGAATCTCCAGGTAAGTATATAGAATTGAAAGGTCTAGTATGGGCCTCCAGGCCTTGTCCTTTCTGGGGACCAGGAAGAGTCTTGAGTAAAATCATTGTCCTTGTTCCTGCTGGTAAAATCCTTGTTCCTGCTGTGGTACTTTTTGAATAGCTCTCATGTCCATGAGGGCTGAAATTTGTTTTTGTGCCTCTGCCCACTGATTTGGTGGCAGGTCTGGCATTCTTTTTAGCCTTAGTAAAGTATGAAAGTGGAACCTGTAACCTTGAGACAATATTTAGAACCCATTTCTCTTGGGTGATTGTTTGCCAGTTTTGAGAAAAAAGTGCTAGTTTTCCCCCCAGGGGGGCTTCCAAAAGGGAAGTGCTTGGTGTACGAAGGGGAAAGTCATTGTGACTGTTTCCTGTAAGGTTGAGACTTGTCCTCACCTGCTTTTGGGGTTGAGGTGCCCCACTGTAGTTTGTTTGAGCCTTGGGGTTGAGATCTGCCTCTTGGGTGTCTGTATCTGCCTCTCTGTGGTCTGTCTGACACTGGAAAGGACCAATTTTTTGTAGGCCAATTTCTGCTAAATCGAGGTGGCTGTACCTGTAAGAAATCCTTGACTGTATGCATAGATTTAGCTTTATCCTCCATTTTCTTTAACACTTCTTCTGCCTTAACACCAAACAAGGTATCATGCTGTAAAGGAGCATCCAATAATTTTGCCTTAACATGATCAGGTAAACTGTTCTTTTAACCAAGCATGCCTTCGAATCACTGAACCTGTAACTGCGGCTCTACAAGAGGCCTCTAGAGAATCAAAACCACATTGCACAGCATGTTTTCCCACCTGTTCAACTGCATGCAATAAATCCTGCATTTCTTTACAATCTGGAGCTTCTGAGCTTGCAAGCATTTTCTGTTTTAATTGAGCCATTAAATATTGTTCGTACTTAAGCATGTGAAATTGGCAATTTAAAGCTCTTACTGCTAAAGTTGCAGAAGTGTATACTTTCTTCCCCCAGCTATCCAAAGCTCTGGAATCTCTGTCAGAGGGTACTGGATTTTTTGCAATGGAAGCCTTAACCCCTTTTGGACCCTGGGAAATAGTTTCTGGATCAGCAGAAGGGTTTTTATAAAGAAACTTGTGAGAGTCAGGGACTCTGTAGTACCTATCTGGCTTGGCTGGTGCAGGGAGCAAGGAATCGGGAGATAAACAGAGAACTGGCCTAGAAGAGGCTTTGTCGTCGGTTTTGGACCTCAGATGTCGGTCTTTATCCTTGTCCTTGTGTTTTTTCGGTATTGCGGTCGTCGGTTGATCCAACGGCATAGTATAATTGAACCTTCGGCCAAAGTACTGCAAAGCAAAATCAAAACATCTTTTAATAGTACGTTTGTTAAATCTAGCACAAAACCGACAACTAGTGACGTCGTGATCAGGGCCTAGGCATGGAATACAGTAAGAGTGGAAGTCCTTATGAGGTATTTGCTTTCCACAAGAAATACAATTATTAACTTTTTCTGACATCGGTCAGAGGCAAGAAAAAAGTTTCCCCATCGAGGTACTTAGCTTTATTGAAGACTTTGGATCTGAAATTCGACTTCGAAAATCTCAGGAGTCGGCCGACTGGCACTTGCGAACTGCTTCTGCTTCAGGCACCGTGCAGCAAGAAAGACTGTAGAAAATGGCGTCTGATGCATCTTGTATACCCCTGGCGCACTGACGTCAGGGAAGAAGTGACAGCAACCGACGCTGGACCAAGACTTTGGAACTCTGGCAGACTGTGGGACCGCCTGACGGCAGGATAACCCAAGTGTGATGACTGCAGCAGTGTAACACGATGAACATCCAGGACTTGGGGGATGGAGGGAGGAAAACCAGGACTGCAACAGTGAATACACTCGAACATCTACATTTATGGTAAGTGTACACAACTGTACTGTGTTCTTCGCGTTTCACTGTTGCAGTCATCTCCTGTGGGAGGATTCCCAAAGTTGAGGAGAGGGAAGGATTAGAGCCCTAGCCATGGGTCAGCAAGCCCTGCAGAACTGCAGAGGCAATCCCTGCCCCAGACTTAGAGAAAAGAGGTGGGTGGTAATGCTTTGTAAAGGTATGGACAGAGGTCCAGGTGGCAGCGTCCAAGATGTCCCTGGTGGGAACTCCTCTGAGGAATGCTGTGGAAGTGGAGACCACCCTAGTGGAATGGGTACGAATAGACTTAGGGGGTGATTTCCCATGTAGTCTGTAGCAGAAATGGACACAGTGTGATATCCATTTGGAAAAGGTTTGCTTGGAAATGGGCTTCCCCTCTGCCCCTGGGGCAAAGCTGATAAGAAGCTGGTCTGCTTTTCTGAATGGTTTAGTACGGTCCAGGTAGTATCCGAGATGTCTGGGCAAGTGTAGTGAGTGCAGAATTCTTTCCCCCTTGTTTTGAGGGTTAGGAAAGAAGGTGGGTAGATGTATGGCTTGGTTGAGGGTCACATCAGATACCACCTTGGGCATAAAGGAGGGGTTAGTCCTCAGGGTGACACTGTCTGCATGGAAAATGATGAAGGGCTCAACAGCCATGAGTGCCTGAAGTTCTGAAACCCTTCTGGCTGAGGTGATAGCTAGTAGGAAAGCAGTCTTCCAGGAGAGGTATCTCAATTCTGCTGAAGTAGCAGGTTCGAATGGAAGTAAAGTTAAAGTTAGTTTTTCTAAAACATAATTCAGGTCCCAGGCTGGCGTGGGTGGCCTGCTGAGAAGGTCTGATATTAGAAGCCCCTCTGAGGAATTGTTTGATCAAAGGATGGGAGAACAGGGGCTGATCTGTGTCAAAATGAGCTGAAATGGCTGAGGCATGGATTTTAATAGAAGAAAAGGAAAGGCCACTATTGAGTAACTCAGCTAGGTAGTCCATGATAAGACAGACAGAAGGGTGTGAGGTACTGCTTCCTCTGGAGTGGGCTCCAGGAGCAGAATCTTTTCCATTTCCCTGCGTAAGATTTTCTGGTACTGGGCCTTTTGGCCTATGTGATAATGTCTAGGACCGGTTTCCTTTTAAAGTATTAGCCATGCTGACAGTTTGAGTGTCTGCAAGTCTGGCTGCAGCACCCCCCCCCCCCCACCTGGGTCAAGAAGTCTGAGATCAGGGGAAGCTGCCTGGGAGGCTGTAATAATCAGGCTGCGCAGTAAGGGCTACCAATGTTGTCTGGGCCAATTTGGAGCAATGAGGATGGACTTTGGAATAAGAGGCAGAGGAGGGAATGCGTACACAAAAAGGGAGTTCCTGGGGAAGGTCAAAGCATTCACCTTCCACACTAGGTGGTGATACTCCATGGTACAGAATTTTTTCAGCTGGTGGTTGAAGTGCGAAGCAGAGAGATCCACCTCTGGAGTTACCCACTCCTGAAGGAGTTAAAAATAGACTTTTTTTGTGGCGCTGCCATTCATGGGGACCCAGTAAGTTTCTGCTTAGGTGGTCTGCCAGGGTGTTGCTGACCCCTAGTGGGTATTGGGCAATTAGGTGTAAACCCATGGAGGCGGCTGTCAGGCAGAGGTTCATGGCTAGCCTGCACCGAGGGTAAGATTGGGTCCTTCCCTGTTTGTTGACATACCACATTACTGTGGTGTTGTCTGTTTTGATAAGGAAAACCCCTGGCCTGAGATGGGGTTTGAAGGATGTCAGAGCCTTTTGTACTGCCATCATTTCCTTCTGATGTAAAAGGGAAGGTGCTGGGCATCCCAAAGACCTTGGGTGCACCTGCCTGCTAGGTGAGTGTCCCCAAGCAATGTCTGAGGCATTGGTGGTAATGGTCTGGCTGGTAGGGTGGAGGATGAAGGGATGACCCTTGTTCCTGGCACAGGCCCCTGCCCACCAGAGAAACTCGGCCCTTATACAGGGGATCAGAGGGAGAGAGGTCTCTATAGGCTGAGAGTGCTGACACCAAAGGTTTTTTAGATACCACTGAGGTTTCCTCAAGTGAAGCCTGGCCAGAGGAATTAGAAGGATGCAAAATGTCATGTACCCCAAGGCTTCCTTCCAGTGAGGTGACTTCTGGAAGCCAGCTGGGTAAAGTAGAGAGAGGCAGGAAGCTCTGCTTTTCTGGGGATAAAAGGCCATTTGGGATGGTGTGTCCAGTAGTGCTCCCAAGAAAATTATCTTCCTGGAGGGTGTTTGCTTTGATTTATTCTCGTTGATGGTGAACTCTAGGTAAGTTAGGAGGGTTTTGACAAAGAGAAGGTCCTGGAGCAGCTTTTCTTTGCACTCTGCCTGAATGAGGCAGTCGTCCAGATAAGGGTAACTCTGTATATTTCTCTATCTGCAAAATGCTATGGCTGGGGCTAAGCATTTGGTGAATACTCCGGATGTAGTAGATAAGCCCAAGTGTAGTGCAGAGAACTGAAAGTGTGAGCCTGCACTGAAGTGCAGGAATTTCCTGCAGGATTTGTGGAGGTAGGCATCTTTTAGGTCTAGGGTCACTAGCCTTGCATTTTGTCAGCATAGGCAGCTGCTGCAAAGTTAGCATTTTGAATTTGGGGACCACCAGGGAGGTGTTCAGAATAGATAGATCCAGGATGGGGTGCCAAGTGCCCTCTTTTCTGGGAACAAGGAATAGACTGGAATAAAAGCCTTTGTCTGTTTAATCTGGGGACAGGCTCTACTGCCCCCTGGGATATAAGAGTTTGTACCAGTTTCAATGCCTCTGCCCATTGATTTGGAGGCAAGTCTGGGTACCCTCTTGTAATTGGGAGTTCGTTGAAAGAGAATTTGTATCCCTGAAAAATGATCTTTAGGAACCATTGGTCCTTTGTTACAGAAAGCCAATTTTCTTTGCAGAGGGAGATCCTTCCTCCTACTTTTAGCGAGTGAAAGGCAGGGGGAGAGGGAGTCATTGAGAGTTTTTGCCATAGAAGGGTGACTTAGAACTCCCAGCCTTTGGGACAGAAGTAGTCCACTGTTTGGTTCTCTGTTGCCCCTGGGATAGCAGCGTGGGTGGTCTGTCCATGCGGGGCTTACCTTTGCCCTGTCTGCTAGATGCAGGGAAGGACCAGTGCTTACAGGGAAAGTTCCTGCTGAACCTGGGAGGTTGAGCCTGAAAGGAATATTTTACTGTTTGCATAGATTTTGCTTTGCCTTCCATCTTTTTAAGCACCTCTTCTGCTTTTACTCCAAACAAGCGGTCCTTATCCAGGGGTGCATCAATTAGTTTAGACTTGACATGATCGGGGAGAGGTTTTTCCTTCAACCATGCATGTCTCCTAATCACAGATCCTGAGACTGCTGCCCTGCTTGAGGCTTAGAGGGCGTCATATCCACAGTGTAATGAGTGTTTGGCCACTTGACAAGTATAGTCAGGAAAGGTTGAAATCCTTTGTTTTAATAGTTCCAAAGTGTGTTGTTGATATTTTAACAACTGGAACGGACAGTTGAGTGTTCTGATAGCCAAGGTTGCAGAAGTATATGCTTTTTAACCCAAATCTGTCCAGAGCTCTGGAATCCTTGTCAGAAGGAACAGGATTCTTGGCAGAACTAGTCTTAGCTCCTTTAGGTCTCAGTGTAATGACCTCTGGTTTTGCAGCAGGATTTCTGTACAGGTATTTGTGAGAATCCGGTACTCTGTAATACCAGTCAGGTTTACTGGGAGCAGGTGGGAGGGCATCATGGAAATCATCATCCACCACTTATAAATAGGAGGGATAGCCAGGAATCTGTGCTGGGGCAGGTCCAGAAACTCTTTCCTTGGGCTAGCGGAAATCTTGGGATTCCCATAGGAAATGTTCCCCGAGGGTGTGAAGGGTTTCCCCAAAGGAAAGGTCTTCTGGTGGGGAGGCAGAAGGAATGGATTCCTCTGCATCTGAATCCTCATAAGCAGTCAGAGGTTGTTCCTCGTCAAATTCCTCAGGAATCCTGTTCGGTCATAATTTCTGGGGAAGGGTCTCTTTTCCTTTTAGAAGTTGTGGCCTGACTATCCCTGATAAAGGAAATAAGATCCGCCGCCATTTTAAGCATTTGTGCTTGGGGTGGTGGAGCAGGGGCAAGATGATGGCTAGATGCAGATTTTCTAGGAGTGGCCTGGCTTCTAGGCCTAAGAGTATCCGGTCTGATAGAAATGGTAGTCGGATGAGAAGACGTCTGTTTTTGTCTAGACTCAGTAGTGCAAGAGGCCTCTTCGGAAGCAGGTGCCTCGGCTCTGGACACAACCGAGGCAGACAGCCAAAGGCACGGAAGAAGAAGACTATTTCTGCAGTATACCAGACTCCGAAAGTGCCTCAGTAGACGCCTGCATAGATATCGAATCGGGGATCAGGGGCTGCGAAAGTGCCTCACTGAATCCCGGAGAACTGACCCGTTTAGCGGTAGAGTCGTCGGAAAGCTTAGCTTTGTGTGGTCTGTCTCTATCTTTATCCCTGCGTTTTTTTGGAATGTCCACAGATTAATGGCTGACAGACGCCATTTCGGAATGCGAAGACGGAAGATGAAAATACCAGTCTACAATAAGAGCTCTATGGCAAATGGTTCACGTTAAAGAGGGGACAGAATCAGCAATGGGGGACATCGTGGTCTGGACCTAAACAAGTGACCGTATGAATGGAAGTCTCTGTGGGGGATCTGCTTTCCACAGGCGAGACAATTGTTAACTTTTTCTAACATCGGTTAGTGCAAGAAAGAAGGATCCCCAATGGGGTACTTGGCTTTAGACATTTTCAGCTGAAATTCAAACTCTGGTAGCGACCGACCGGCACACTTGCGAACTGCTTCTGCTACGGATTCCACGGCAAGAAAGACACGTGTAATTGCGTTGGCTGCCTTGCTTTATAGCTCTGACAACCTGACTACAGGTGACAGCAGCAGACGCAGAAAAACACTGACTTTGGTATTCAGGCCAGCCGTGGGCTACCATGGCAGGGATAACCCACAGGGGATGACTGCAACAGTGAAACGCTAAGAATATCAGGGTATTCTTACCTTACACACATACAATTTATGATGCAGGCTCAGTGCTTGATTAACAGTCTTGACTGACCGTCACATGTCAAAATATTTTTCATCAATCCAGTACAGCACAGTGCATTTCTGTTCTAGCATGCAGTCACAGTTCTACTTTGCTATCGATATGCATGCAAACATACATCCTTGTTTTTTTTTTTTTTATGACACAACCAACTAGACAGATGCAGTATGTTGCTGCAGTCACATTCCAAACTGGGAAGAAAGTAGTTATACTAGTGGCACCCTGTTAACAGAAGCCTGGAGCCACTGGAGGTTTTCAACTGCTCAGCTTGCCCTGTGGCTGGCACCTACAGCAGCAATGTGGTGATACCATTTTATGGACTAAATGTCAAACCACTTATTCTACACGTCATTATAACCTGCTGAAAGTTAATTGTTTTCTAAAACTAAGTTAGCTGATAAAGTGTCTAGTAATATACACTTTAAGCAGTTAAACAAGGACAAAAGTATGCAATGGAATTTTTTTTTTTGAATAAAACATGCACTAAAAATTATGCAGTTAATCTCACCTCTTCAAAAACTTCTCTAGCTGCTGCACCCCCAGGCTCCTCTTCAGGTTCCAGGCCTCCTCCTGGTACAATCCACTGGTCTGGATACCGACTACTGCTTACCAAAAGCACCTGCAAACACCCCAAAAATGCTTTTTACAGCACTTTATCACAGAGCATTTTATAAAACAGATATGAACAAATGTTAAACGGGTAATAAAAGATGAAGCTATGAAACTGAAATAAAAAACAATTAATATAGAATTAAAAATACCATACTAATTTACAACAAATTTAAAACAAGCCCATATCTCAAAATTACAATGAAACATTAAACTGCGGCCATTTCATTTCTGCAATTTAAAAACCTATACTAACCTAATGACGGAAACAAATGATCTATAACAAATAATGAACAGCCAAATTAATAACCTTTTATTTCACATTTTAATATACGGCTACCATGAAACACAAGTCTCAAACATGTTCAGCCTTGTGCATAAAATGATACCCAATAATGAATTAAGAATTCACTGTGAAAATGAGCTTCAAATGCATGGAATAGTTTTAAAAGTGTACTGGTCATTTTCCTAGGTGCATTTTGGCATCTAATGAATCAAGTGACATAATGCATTTTTATCCTTCACGCTCCTTATTCATTTTGGTAGTTTTAATAAAATGATTCAAACTTTTTATTAAACCACATCCCAAAATTTACTATATTCTATGGTGGCATCTCAGTAGGGATACCACAGACTTCTTCCACGGACTTTAATGCATCTCTGTGAGTATGTGGTGTTGTGCCAATAGGCGATATTCCATGCATGCATGGTGTTGTACTCATTAAATTCTGCAGATACACTTCCCGCTTACCCTACACTGATGTCACAGAGTTTACATTTTGTTCTCTGTGACAGGCTCACAGTTTTAACCCCCCCCCCCCCCCACCAAAGTTTCCCCACACAACTTGCAGCCAAAAATGCTAGTTAATGGGAGGAGATGTGGATCAGCACTTTCTCTATAACAAACTTTTTTCTTCTTTTCCTCAGCCTATCATCCCCCTTCCAGACAGCCAAGCTCTGAAATTTTTACCAACTACTTAAGATTTGTTGGCTGTTGCCCTTCAGAAACTGAATGCCTGATCTTATTCTAGCACTATTACCCCTGCCCTCTTGGTTTTAGGGTGCTAGGTTCTCCAGCATTATTTACCCTCCTTTACCCCCTGTACTGACAACTTTGGCTCTGGTGGCTGTTATCATAAGATGGGTTGCCAAATGGCTTACTGACAGAACCCACACTGTGAAAGTAGCAGACTCCAAATCAGACTTCAGACCAGTGACAAGTGGAGTACCACAGGTTTCAGTGCTGAGTCCTCTCCTGTTTGGTATCTACTTCTCTGAAGTACAAGCTAATACAAAGTCTTTGGCTAACTAAATTCGCAGATAGGAGCCATAATTCGAAACTCCTAATGATGTGGGCATCCTACAAAAGGGCCTCACTGAGACAGATGCCTGATGTCAAAGCCATGGTCTCAAGCTCAATGCCAAAAAGTGCACTGTCATCCCCTTTGGTAAAAACTCTGTACCCATGAACTACCACATAGGCGATAGTCTACTTAACACCAAAAGTGTGATAAGAGACATTGGGACACAGGTGGGCAGTAGTCTTTCCTTTGATAATCACATCGCCACAGTGGTCAGAAAATCCTTCTACGTGGCATACCTCATCACAAAAGGCTTCTCATCCAGAAAAAAAGGTCATTGTTCCCCTCTACTCATCACTCATTAGACCCATTAGAGAGTACAACGCCCATTAGACCCATTAGAGAGTACAACGCCCATTTTGGTATGTACCTCACAAGACATTTACAACAACTGGAGAGGCCGCAAAAATACCTCACAAAGAGGATTACTGGCCTCAAAAAGATGCCTTGCACAGACCGACTTAAAAAACTTCAGCTTTACTCCGTTGCATATCGCCTACTCAGAGGCGATCTCTGCCTAACATACAAAGTTATGTCAAACCCAGAGCTGTTGGACATGCTCCACTTAAAGAAATCCCAATTCCTCCGAGCTACACGCTCTGGGGACCTAAACCTTGTCACCATAAACACAACATGCTGGAGGGATAGATTCCTGTCCCAGAGACTTCCCATACTCTGGAACAAACTACCTATCTATATCAAACAAAGCTCCTCATCAGCACTCTTCAAGAAAAATCTTGATGATTGGATGGGAGATGAGAAATTCACCCCGGGGATCACTTCTGTGGCTCTGCTCAACAGTGGCACAGGAAAATAATTTTCTTGGGTGGTGAAAGCCAGGGTACATTTGGCTAGGCTTATATAGGCCCTAGGGCCAATAGCCTAGTACCTACCTATGAACCTATGGACAGCAGGTGCTACCATATAACTAAGAGTCCATGAAATGCTGATGTAAGGCTAGTGCTATTCGTCATTGGGCAAAATGCTCAGAAAAGTGAACTCTACCAACACCTGTGCTCTGCAACCCTGGGATTGTGCAGACACCCCCACACTCTCCAGACATAAATATAGCTAACTCCACTGTTTGGTAGCTTTCCATCACTCTGTTGGCATTTGACAAACATACTCAATATATACTGGCATGCTCCCTAGCAAGTTATCCTAGCGGTTTGCCAGTATTTCTAATGGAAACTCTGTCTGACGCTCACTTAGGATATTACAGCTGCTTATTGCGGATATGGCCTGAAGTACTGACCGTGCACCCCCCCCCCCAACAGCTTGCCGGGGGGGGGGGCACATCCCTTTTGTACCTTTTTACAACCTTGACACCCATATAAAGTACAAAAGCATAACCATATTATTTAAACCACAACAGAAGGAAAGCGAGATGGTGCAACCAAGATGTATAATAAAAAAAACGAGCAGTATATCCAAAACGCTGCCTGCAAACCCTCTCGTAGTGAATTCAGCCAAAATATGAATAAAACCTTGTAAATTAAAACCAAAAGTGTTTAATAAACACAAATATAACTTAAGCGCTTTCACTCGAAAACCGAGCTTCATCAGAACAATGTAAAAACTGATGCAACACCTTATATAAGAACGACACAAAGAATGCTTTGTCTAAACATATCATGGAATTTGGAATAGACCATACTTTTAAATTTTGCATTTTAGAAACTGTCATGTGCAATCCTAGAGGGGGCAATATTAAAAATTATTTAGCATGTAGAGAATTGTGGTGGCAAGTTTACACTGATGCCACCACTCCCCCAGGAATTAATGATTATATATCCATCAAACCTTTATTATAGATGGATAGATAATATGCAAAATTGTTTATCAACATTCACTTTTTATTTGATTTTATTGTTAGTTGTCTTGAGTTTTTTGTGATATTTCCCTTTTAATATTTATTGAGGTATAGTTCTGTTTTGGCGCCAAATTAATTATATAAGGTGTTGCATCAGTTTTTACATTGTTCTGATGAAGCTCGGGTTTCGAGTGAAAGCGCTTAAGTTATATTTGTGTTTATTAAACACTTTTGGTTTTAATTTACAAGGTTTTATTCATATTTTGGCTGAATTCACTACGAGAGGGTTTGCAGGCAGCGTTTTGGATATACTGCTCGTTTTTTTATTTAACCCACAATGAAATACCAGAGTACTGAAGTAAATCCAGATAATTAAAAATATGCAGAGCAGGAGCTTGTAAGGGACTGAAAATTACTTCTAATTACAACCTCTATTTTCATTCATGTTCAGCAAGCTATTTTCCACATACATGATGATGCAACGATTAAGACTTCTGCCTCACAGTTGCACAACTGTACTGGAAGGATTACTCCTCATGGAATGCAAGTAAAACTTACCATAACAGTAAATGCACAATCACTGCTACAGTAGCCCAAGGTACAGGGTTACAGCTTCCAAAGCTTAAGGGCACCCAGCCCTTAGGAAGATCAAACATAGCAGAGAGAGAGCGAGAGAGAGAGAGAATTAATAGTGGTCTGGGCACCAAGCCTTTCAGCGTTTTCATATCAAATGAAAGAGGGAGGCTACAGTCATGAAAAAGGTTAATGTTAGGTAAAAACAAATCTATGTCCTAACCCTGGCACCCAAAAAACAAAAATTAGGGAATGGTGGGAGAGAGTAACTACTGGAGTAGAGATCAAACGTTTACCGTTACGGCAAGTTTATTTGCACAACTGTACTATGTTCATCATTTGATTATTGCGACAGTAGCCTGTATGGGTGAAATATCAAAGCGCAGAAAGAGAGGGAGGAGGAAGAAAGAGGGTCCAGGAGACCCTGGAGAATGGTCCTAGCAAAGCTCACTCTACGCATGGAAAAAGTAGTCAAGTTTGTAGCAATTTGAAAAAGATCAAATTGCTGCCTCTAGAATATTTCCTGGAGTTCACCTCTTTCCAAAAAGAGAATGAAGAAGCCAAGGCTACTGTAGAATGTGCCTTGACCATACCTAGAATTTACTTACCATGGTTTGAACAAAAAGAAAAAAAGAGTATGGAGACGGTCATGAGGAAATTTCTGGTTTTGGATACTGCTTACCCTTTTTCTTACCTTCGTAAGAAATTACTTACTTATCAAAATATCTGAAGATTTTGGTTCTGATAAGATATGAGCTCTCTGTAGACATCCAGGAGTATGAAGAACCCCCCCCCCCCATTTTTATGTTATGAACAGAAATTTAGTCGTGTGTCCAAATAGCTTTAATTATTTATTTACATTTGTTGACTGGGATAGTCTGACTGGATATATGTCCATTTTCAGCAGAGGCCCGGGTAGAAAAGCTCCAAGGTTGACAATGACAAAGATGCTTTTAGAAAAAAAGTTGCATACATCCATGAGTACATCAATAACAATGTTAGTTACATATATACCGTAGATATATACATACAGTAGTTGCATTGCTTGCAGAAGGTACATTACATGACATATTCAGAATAGATCAGGTACAAATTCTGGCTAGGAATGTTTGTGCGTTGACAATCTGGCTAAAGCAGATAATTGAGGTTAGTTTCCTGTTATAGGACCATAACTCACTATGATTGGGGACTGCGGTGTTGGTGCTGCGATAGCGTTGTCGCCTCACAGCAAGACGTTGTCCTGTTCGATTCTCAGCTAAAGCGTCTTCTGTGCGGAGACATGCGTGAATGGGCGTGCCTTCGTTGAAGGTTGTGCGTCAGAGCTGGCAACTCGGTACGTAAAAAATCTACTGCCAATCATTAGCGGACCGGAGTTCCACTGTGGCGACCCCTAACCGGGAAAAGCTGAAAGACACAATAACAACAACTCACTATGATTGGGGAAAGGCTAGACCTAATTTTGTATGAAACTAGTATGCGACTTGGGAGTAGGGATGAAGAGAAAAAAAATGTTTTTTAATGCTGGGTTTTTTTTCTGGGCAGTTAAGGACTTTATGTGTTACTATGAGTTGATTGAACTGTAGTAAGTTGGGAAGTTCCATCCATCCTAAGTGGTTTAGATTGATGCAGTGGTGGGACCAGTATGGAGTGCCGGCAGCAAATTTGGTTATAGCAGGTGGTTAGCTTATTCAGATCCGATTTGTTCAGGTTGGAGAAGAGACGTGAGGCATAGAGAAGGGTAGATAGTAGTTGGGATCTGGCAATGGCAGCTCTGGCTTGTGCAGTAAGGAAAGATTTGATCCTATATATTGACACGAGTTTTTTATGGACTGTTTTTATGGTTTGATTTGTGTGTTTGTCAAACCTGAGGTTGTTGTCTACTATAATGCCTAATAGTTTGGTTTGGGCTTCTGGGGAGATGATTGTGCCATTGCTTGCTGTTATGTTCAATGGTGT
The DNA here is from genome assembly GCF_019279795.1 of Protopterus annectens. Taxonomy (NCBI): domain Eukaryota; kingdom Metazoa; phylum Chordata; order Ceratodontiformes; family Protopteridae; genus Protopterus; species Protopterus annectens. The sequence goes on from NC_056745.1 coordinate 229,189,118, forward strand.
TGTTGGGGACCTACTTGTGGGGGAGAATATAAGCAGTTTGGTTTTGTTGGGGCTTAAGATTAGGCGTTGGTTTGAGAACCATTTTTCAACTGTGTTGAAGGTGTTCTGGGTTAAGGTAAGTAGGTTAGCAGGTGAGGTTGTGGAGCAAATTACAGTGGAGTCATCTTCATACTGTATGCAGGTGGCCTCTGGGATGGCTGAATGGAGATCATTGGTAGAGAGAGAGAAAAGAAGAGGTCCTAATATGGAGCCCTGGAGGATGCCTAGTGTGATGGGGAGGCTGGTTCATAGTTTGGTTTGCCAAAGCAATGCCTGCTGTCTACCATTTAGATAGGATTCAAACCACTGGAGTGCCCGATTGTTTAAAGCAAATGACTTTAAGGTTCTCATAAGTATTGTATGGTCTACCATGTCAAAGGCTTTGGATAGATCAAGAAATATAGTGTGCGGAGGATAGTTTATTGTTGTTCCGGTTATGGTTTATGATGTTTGCGAATGACAGGAGGGCTGAGGTGATACTATGACTTGTCCTGAAACCGTGTTGCGTACTGGACAAAAGTTTGTTTTGGGTGAGATATTGCACAAGTTGCATGTGTATGCATTTCTCCAGGATTTTAGCTAGTGGAGATAATATAGCAATGGGCCTGTAGTTTGACAGTTCTGTAGAATTGCCTCCCTTGTGGAGAGATATAACGTGGGAGATTTTCCAGATGGTGGGTATGGTGGCTTCAGATAAAGTCTGGTTAATCAATATAGAAACTGGGTATGCTATAGCATCTGCAGCCTTTTGTAAGTAGTCTGCAGGGAGTAGATCAGCTGCTAGAGTTGTGGGTCTCAGTTTCTTAAGTAGGGTGGCTATTAGATGGGTAGGTACGGGTTGGAAGCTAATCTGTGTTTGGTTGTTAGTAGGGGCTAAGCTTGGGTTAGGTTCATTAGGAGTGAGTTTGCTGGACAGAGATTGGATAGTCTCTGTGAAAAAGGTGTTAAAGGTGTTAGCTATAATTTCAGGGGATTTATCGTTGGCAGATATGGGGGGTGGAGTGTTAAGCTAATCAAACCAGCAGGTCAAGCCCAGAGCTCAACATAGATCTTATGAGATTTTTATTTTTCAAAATGATGCAAAAGAATCTCCTGTACAATCATAAAAATGATAGAAGTGACTCTTGGATTCTTCTTCCAAATGAAATTCTCCTTTACTGTGTGATCTTTTCAGAAGTTGGGTGTTATAATGTGGTGGTATCAGTACAAGATACTCGCAAGGGAGAGCCTTGGGGTACTTCTCTGATCATAGGAGCTTCCAGGTGTTAGGACAAAAAAATAATGTTCTGGAAAGATCAAAAGGAGATGGACAAATTGGCTCAAAGTAAACTCTGATGCCACTTTAGGCATAAAGTACAGTTTTGTACCTACCATAAATGTAGATGTTCGAGGATCCACATTGCTGCAGTCCTAACTATTGGGTAGTCCGCTGTCCAGTCGGCCCGAATACCAAAGTATATGGCTGACGTCGGTCAAGGCGCATTAGACTGACGTCAGTACGTCAGGGTACTAATGCGCATGACCGACGCCATTTCTTCAGTCTTTTCTTGCCCCAGATGTCAGAAGACCCTAAAAAGACAAGGCCCAAACCAAAACACCAAAAAGCCCTGCACCAAACTTATATACAATATATATATATACATATATATATACAGATGTACAATAATATACAGCAAGTCACACCACCACCCCTAAACACAGAGGGGAAGGCGGGAGAATTGGACTGCAGCAATGTGGATCCTCGAACATCTACATTTATGGTAGGTACAAAACTGTACTATGTTCTTCGTTCCACATTGCTGCAGTCCTAACTATTGGGTAGAATCCCAAAGCAGAGGTAAGGGAGGCTGGCAAATCATAAAGAAGCAGGAGCTGACAACATGCCTTGCAAAATAGCTGTGGCAAAACCAGCCCTAGACTTAGAGTAGAGAGGAAGGTGATAATGCTTAGAGAAAGTATGCACTGAACTCCAAGTAGCTGCCTCCAAAATATCCTTAGTTGCCACCCCCTTAGAAATGCTGTAGAAGTGGCAGTAGCCCTAGTGGAATGAGGCCTAATCCCAGCTGGAATCTCCTTGCCATGATGGGAATAACAAAATGCAATGCAAAACCCAATCCACCTAGAAATAGTTTGTTTTGACACAGGCTTGCCCTGAACTCAAAGCAAAAGAAACAAACAACTGCTGAGACTGCCTAAAATCCTTAGTCCTGCTCAAATAATAATAGCATTGCCTGTGCACATCTAAAGTGTGCAAAATCTGTTCCCCTTTATTTTGGGGATCTGCATAAAAAGTAGGCAAATGAATAGTTTGGTTTAAAGCCACACTAGAAACCACCTTAGGCATAAAAGAAGGATTAGTACGTAATGATACCTATCCTTATGAAAAATCAAAAAAGGCTCAACCGCCATAAGGGCCTGTAACTCAGAAACCCTTCTTGCAGAAGTAATAGCCAACAAAAAAGCAGTCTTCCATGACAAGTATTTCAGTTCAGCAGTAGCTGCAGGCTCAAAAGGTTGTAGAGTAAGTTTCTCCAACACAAAATTGAGATCCCAAGCAGGAGTAGGAGCTCTCAGGGGTCTTATATTCTTTGCCCCTCTAAGAAATTGCTTGAACAAAAGGATGTGAAAACAATGGTGGGTCACAATCATAGTGAGCTGAAATTGCTGCAGCATGAATCTTAATGGAAGAGAAAGACAAACCTTTGTCCAATAACTCAGTAAGATATTGAAGAGCCACACTCAAATTAGGCTCTGAAATCTCCAAATTCTTTGCTGCAGACCAAAATAAAAATCTCTTCCATTTGTCTGCGTACACTTTCCTTGTACTAGGTCTTCTGGCTTCCATAATCACCTTTAAAACTTGTGGAGGAAGTTGAGACCTACTGTCTTTCAAAACAGAATATGCCAGGCTGTTAGATGAAGAGAGTGAAGCTTGACATTGAGCAGACGAGCGTCCTTCTGAGACAACAGATGTGGAATCAAGGGTAAAGGCCATAGAGGCTTCTTTACCAGACTCCTCAGTAATGGGTACCAATACTGCGAGGCCAATCTGGAGCTATTAAAATCATCCTTGGCTTGTCTTGTCTGACCTTTAGAAGCACCTTTGGAAGAAGAGGCAGAGGTGGAAGCATACACATGAAGATTTGTCCAACTGAAAGAAAGAGCATCCACTTTCCAAGCTGTGTGATGAAACCTCTTTGTGCAAAACTTTGGCAGCTGGTAGTTCAGTGGAGAAGCGAACAGATCTATGTCTGGAGTTCCCCAGGACACTGTCAACTTTTGAAATACATGAAGATCCAGTTTCCACTCGTGGGGATCCATGATTTGTCTGCTTAACACATCTGCTAAGGAGTTCTGTGCTCCCGGCAGAAACCTTGCCTGAAGAGTTAGTTGCAAGCTGAGCGCAGTCTCCCATAAAATCATTGCTTGCCTGCACAATGGATAAGAATGTGTTCCCCCTGCCCAAGACTTAGAGTAGAGAGGTAAATTGTAGTGCTTAGAAAAAGTATGCACTGAACTCCAAGTTGCAGCTTCCAAAATATCTTTGGTAGGAATTCCCCTGAGGAAGGCCGCAGAAGTGGCAGCAGCTCTGGTGGAATGAGTCCGTATACTCCCTGGGATTTGCTTTCCATGGTGTGAATAACAAAATCTGATTCCATGAGCAATCCATTTAGAAATGGTCTGTTTTGAAATGGCTTTACCTTGGGAACTTGAAGCATAAGAAACAAACAATTGTTCTGATTTTCTGATGTCCTTGGTTCTGTCCAGGTAAAAATGTAGTTGTCTGTGTACATCCAAGAAATGTAAGATCCTTTCCCCTTTATTTTGAGGAGTGGGGAAAAAAGTTGGCAAGTGGATAGTTTGATTTAAAGCTACTTTGGAAACCACCTTAGGCATGAAGGTAGGATTAGTCCTCAAAGAGACCCTGTCTTGATGAAAAATAATATAAGGTTCCACAGCCATAAGAGCTTGTAACTCTGAAACTCTCCTGGCAGAGGTTAGAGCCAAGAGGATGGCTGTCTTCCAAGATAAAAACTTGATGTCAGAAGAGGCAGCAGGCTCAAAAGGAGGCAAGGTGAGCTTTTCAAAAACATAGTTGAGATCCCAAGCAGGAATGGGAAGAGATCTAGGAGGTCTTAAGTTCTTAGCTCCTCTGAGAAACTGTCTCATGAGCTGGTGGGAAAAGATTGGAGGGTCTGTATTATAATGAGCGGAAAGAGCAGAGGCATGTATCTTAATGGAAGAGAAAGAGAGAGACCTTTATGTAAGAGATCTGTCAAGTACAGTAAAATTAAAGGAATGTTCGGAAGAAGAGGATCAGAATCCTGAGCCTGCATCCAGGAACAAAATCTTTTCCATTTTCCTGCATAAGATTTTCTTGTGCTAGGACGTCTGGCTTCTAAAATGACATCCATGACCTGCTTGGGTAGGAGAGAAGAAATCAAAGGCCCTGGATTAACCAGGCCGCCAGGCTGAGTGCGCTGACATGGGAGTGTAGAACCTGACCCTGATGTTGGGACAGAAGGTTCAGAGTTTGTGGTAAGACCCAAGGGGGCTCCAGACATAGGTTTTTCAGAGTGGGGTACCAAAACTATCGAGGCCAATTTGGGGCCAACAAGATTATCATCTTGGGCTGGTCCCGTTTGATCTTTAATAATATCCGTGGAAGAAGAGGAAGAGGCGGAAAGGCATATCCCGAGAGGTTTCTCCAACTGAAAGATAGTGCATCCACTTTCCAAGCTAGTTTGTGGAAAGTCCTGGTGCAAAAATTCTGTAGTTGATGATTGAGATGGGATGCAAAGAGGTCTATGTGAGGACGTCCCCAGACTGCTGTTATCATCCTGAATATTTCGGTGTCCAGCATCCATTCGTGTGGATCCGAAAGGTTCCTGCTCAGACTGTCTGCCAGGAAGTTTTGCTTCCCTGGTAGAAACTGAGCTTGAAGGTCCAGATTGCAAGCTAGAGCTGTGTTCCATAGATCCATGGCTAGTCTGCAAAGAGGGTAGGAATGAGATCCCCCTTGATTGTCTATGTACCACATAACTTTGGTGTTGTCTGTCCGTATCAGTAGTTGTCCTGGTTGTAGAAGATTCCTGAAGGCCATTAGAGCTTTCTGAACGGCTAACATTTCCTTTAAATTGATATGCAGGTGCTTCTGATCCTTTGTCCAAAGGCCCTGCAGACAGTTGCCCCAAAAATGGGCTCCCCAAGCATAATCCGAGGTGTCCGTGGTTAGAATCTGAGTGGCAAGAGGCAGACAGAAGGGTTTCCCTTTGAGTACATGCCCTGGACCACCAAAGGAATTCCTTTTGAAGACAAGGCAGGACGGAGATCAGTATGTCTAAACTGTGGCAATGCTGAGACCATACACTTTTTAGGTACCACTGTATTTTCCTCATGTGTAGTCTTGCATATGGTACGAGAAGGATGCAGGAGGCCATGTAACCCAAAGCCTGCAGGAATCTCCTTGCAGAAAGCAGAGTTAAAGTTGCCAAGGTTTTGAAAGTTGAAGCCAGCTGTAATTGTTTTTCGGATGTCAGAAATGCCATCTGGGTTGTGGTGTTTAGAAGAGCACCCAGAAAAGTTATCTGTTGCGAGGGTGTCAAATTTGACTTTATGTTTACAGAGAATCCCAGGAACTTGAGGAGGTTCTGTACAAATTCTAGATGCTAGAGTAAGACATCCTTGCTGTCTGCCTGAATTAGACAGTCGTCCAGATAAGGGTAAATTTGAATTCCCTTGAGTCTGCAGTAAGCTACAACTGGAGCCAGGCATTTGGTGAAGACCCTGGGCGCAGTAGACAATCCAAAGGGCAGCGCAGAGAATTGAAAGTGCCTTGATCCGGCCTTGAACCTGAGGTATTTTCTGCGTTCCTGCCCGATGGGAATGTGTAAATATGCCTCCTTTAAATCCAAAGTTACCATCCATGCATCTTTGGACAGCACTGGAAGTAGCTGCTGTAGAGTAAGCATCTTGAATTTTGGAATCTCTAGAAAGGTGTTCAAGACTGACCGATCCAGAATGGGTCTCCATGAGTTTTGCTTCCTGGGGACTAGAAAGAGCCTTGAGTAAAAACATTGTCCCATCTCTGAAGGTGGAACTAGTTCTATGGCTTTCATAGCCAAAAGAGCTTCCACCTGGTTTAAGGCCTCTGTCCATTGATGTTTTGGAAGGTCTGGCCATCCGCTTGGCCTTGGCAGGGTATGAAAATGGAATTTGTAACCTCTTGAAACCACATCCAGAACCCACTTGTCCTGGGTTATACGAGTCCAATTTTGATAAAAAAAAAGAGAAAGTTTTCCTCCGAGAGGGGCTTCCAGACAAGAAGTTTCTGCAGCCCAACAGAGGGAGTCATTGAGTCTGTTTCCTATGAGTTTGTGACCTGTCCTCTCCTCCCCTAGGAGTGGAAGCAGTCCACTATCTTGGTCTATAAGAAGCTTGTGTTTGAGGCCTTCCTCGGGAGCGTCTATATCTACCTCTCTGAGGCCTGTCTGAAGTGGGAAAGGACCAATTCTTTTGAAGGCCAATTCCTGCTAAATCTGGGTGGCTGTACTTGTAAGAAATCTTTAACTGTTTGCATGGATTTCGCCTTGTCCTCCATCGTTTTAATCACCTCTTTAGCTTTTGATCCAAACAAAACATTATGCTGAACAGGATCATCCAATAATTTAGCTTTAACTTGTTCTGGCAAATTTTGTTCCTTTAGCCATGCATGCCTTCTAATAACTGTGCCGGAGGCAGCAGCCCTACAAGAAGCCTCCAAGGCATCAAATCAACAGTGTAAACCATGCTTCCCAACTTGTTCAGTGGCATGCAATAAATCATGTAATTCCTTATCTGCACAGGCAGAAATGGAAGAAAGCTTTTGTTTTAAAACAGACAAGAGAAATTGCTGGTATTTCAGCATATGAAACTGACAGTTTAAAGCCCTAATGGATAAAGTAGCAGAAGTGTACACTTTTTTGCCCCATCTTTCTAAAGATCTAGAATCCTTTTCAGTGGGAATGGGGTTTTTGGCAGAAGCGGCCTTAACTCCCTTAGGACCCTGAGAAATGGTTTCAGGGTCAGCAGCAGGGTTCTTGTATAAAAACTGGTGGGAATCAGGAACCCTGTAATATCTATCAGGCTTAACAGGAGCAGGAGGAAGAGAGTCAGGGGTTAAGTTAGCCTCCGAAAAAGCATCATCCACAATGTCCAAAACAGGAGGAATAGCCAAGGGTCTATGTTGGGGGAGAAGAAGAAAATCCCTTAGTCTTTTCTTAGATTCCGAATACTCCTGTCCTTCCCAGTGGAAATGTTCCCTCATTTCATGCAAAGTTTCCCCAAACGAGAAATCCTCAGGGGGAGAAGCTGAAGGAATGGATTCCTCAGCATCAGAATCCTCATAAGGAGGGAAAGAATATTCCTGGTCAGAAGAAGAAACTGAAGAAACAGAAGCCTGATCAGAGGAATCATAATAAACTTCCTGCCTTGGCCTTTTATCTGGAGGGGGGTGTGAACCCCTAATCATAGTAAGTAAATCCTCCGCCATCTTGAGTAACTGTTTCTGTGACTTGGGAGCTGGTTCAGAAGAGGCCTGTGTTGCAGTCTTTGATTTAGAAGGAGTCTTTGCCTTTATTAGAAGCTGAGTAGGCCTGAAAACCCCTTCGGAAGCCGGTACCTGCACAGCGGTTCCGGACCCATCCGAAGGAGCATTGTCCGAAGGTTCTGCAATAGAAATATTCAAAGGCCTAGTTGGTTCCTCGTGAGAGTCCGTTTCGGCCATCAGTTCTGAAATGGCCGATGACAGGGGCTGCAAAAGCGCCTCACTGACGACGGCCGAACCTGAAGCTGGGTCCGCTTGTGCGATATCGTCAGATTTGGACCTCGGAGGCCTGTCTTTATCCTTGCGACGTTTGTGAACGCCGGTAGCCGGAACCGTATCAGATGACATTTTGTAGTTAAAGCGCCTACCGAACTAATGAAAAGCAAAATCGTACCTTCGTTTAATTGTACGTTGATTGAATCTAGCACAAAACCGCCAACTAGCTACGTCGTGGTCAGGGCCTAAACAAGGAATACAGTAAGAATGAAAATCCTTATGAGGTATTTGCTTCCCACATGAAATACAATTATTAACTTTTTCTGACATCGGACTGGAGCAAGAAAAAGTTTCCCCAACGGGGTACTTAGCTTTGAGTGGAGAAGAAAGTCTTCGGACTGAAGTTTATCAGAAAAAATCGTCAAGAGTCAGCCGACTGGCACTTGCGAACTGCTGTCACCGCACGGCAAGAAAGACTGGAGAAGATGGCGTCGGCTGTCAGCTTTGTACTCCTGGCGCTCTGACGTCAGGGAGCATGGTTGAACAGCCGACGCCGGACCCAGACTTTGGGATTCTGGCCGACCGAGGACTGCCTGCCGGCAGGAGAGAACCCCTACAGGTCATGACTGCAACAGTGAAACACGATGAACATCTAATCAAACGCAAACACAGGCCTCAATTAAATTAAAACTGAGGTTATCCATGCTAAGACTATGGATACTGCCTGTGCTTCAACTTATGCTACTTGATGCCTTTATCATTATTCTCCTCTCAGATGTAAAAAAAAGAACTTGCAAGCTTTCAGAAAACATTAACTTTTAGCATTGAAGAAACCAGTGTTCTGGCTTTTTACTGCCCTATTATCAGCTTGCCTCCATGGAAAGTTGAGAAAAAGATATATAATTCTTAACTGCAGGATTCTAAAGACAAGCTGAAACATTTGTTGCTAAAGGAAAACTTTTCAATATACGTTCAGCATTTTCATTTCCACTTAAAACGTATTAGACTAAACCAAGGATCTTGATCCAGACATTCAGCTATGCAAAAAAGCAAACATGCCAGGTTTGCATACATCATGATGGTACTTTTTCTATCCCCCACAACAATAACCCAACATTGTAGCCTAGCAGCCTATTAACTTAGAGAAAAAAAAGTTAGACTAAAGCATGTTATTACAATGAACAAAATAAAAAGGACAATGACATCTGTTTTACTTTACTATCTTTATCACATAGAAGAACTAAAAAAGCTTTACTACAAAACATGCAATTTATATTGTGAAAAGGTTTACAGAAATACTATTAAGACAAGAAATTAATTTAGTTACCTTTTTCCTTTCCCTTTCCCCTCAGTGGCCTTCCAAACCCTCTCTTTCCCTTTACCCTCAGTGGCCTTCCAAACCCTTAATGACATGAACGCCTTTCAGTTCCCCACAAGTTAAAAAAAAAAAAAAAAAAGTCCACTCTTTCCACTTTCTTATACTGCCAAATTTCACAACTGTGAATGATGTTTTGCAGTCTCACATTTACTCACTAAACTTGTGTTGCTGGTCTTCTTCCTTTTCATTTTCATCTCCCAGCTCCAGACTCTGGTTCAATTCCATGGAACTCCTGACTCTTCCAGTCAACTCCTGTGCTTTTCTCCATCTCGCAAGTATTTTCCTTTGGGACAGTGGAAAAGGTTTCACTGGCAATCTCTCAGTGTGCTCTACTGTCAGAGGAGTGAGAAGCAGAGTCCCCCCTTCTACTTGACGATTCACTTTTTGTTGGACAAACTTTTGTATTTCCTCTTTGGCCTGTTCTACATCAAATTACTTTGAAAGTTCCAGAAAAAAATATTCTGAAGACAGCTGGATACATCAACACTACCCGATTATGGTCAAAAATTTGATTTTCTTCTGCCTCATGCACAGCAAATGGTCATTTTCCACAAAACACTGTCTCCAACTGTTAATACGTTGTCCTTTTACCAGGATCATCTCTTTCTGCTGGTATATTTGCATCTTTACTAATTCAAGGTCTTGCCTGCTTTTTAGTGGCCAGATTTAGAGTATACACATGGTGTGCCCTTTCAATTAACAGTTCCTGCTGTGGAATACCAGTCCAGTCGCTCATTTGTGCCTTCATAAAATTAAAATTAATACCAGTCTGTTCCTTATAGTTTTTCTAGTACAACAGAACATATCAGATTTTCCCCATGTGCTCCAGCCTATGAATCTCAAAATATATTAAACTTCATGATTTGAAGATGTATAGGAGTTTGTCCGTTTAAGTTTATAAGTGATTATACACACACACACATATATATATATATATATATATATATATATATATATATATATATATATATATATATCAACCTGCCTATCTGCCAAATGTTACTGGGTGTAACATAAAAGCTGGAAATGGACATTAAAGTTGCCATATGCAATAGATGGGAGTAATAACTTGTCATACTGGCTAATCTGACCTCAAAAGGTACAGACAAAAAGGTACAAGTACTGAATTATATTAAGAAATACAGAGTCCAAACAGCAATACTACAGCAGACATATTTGGAAAGAAGTGAGCATGTGAATTTGATACAGAAAGGATTTCAGGGTGGATATTCAGTAGAATATGGACAGATGAAGAGAGAGATACTTGTACTAACTGCAAGGGGAGTTCCAATGATTGGGGGGGGGGATGCAATGATAGATTTGTGGTAGTAAAATGCTACTGGCATGTATTTATATTTTGCCTGAGACTGCTATTTTGGAGCTTAAGGAATTTTTGGGAAAAATAATTCGCTTTCAGCAGGGACTGCTACTTCTAGGTGGGGACTGGAACTTTATTTTGAACAGTGAGGATGTATCTGGGGACCTAGAAGGAAATGCATAAACAAGAGGGCAAGTTTCTGGAGAAATTTATGAAAATAGCTGGCATGGAATATGGAAATTCAGTAGCAGGAACTTAAGAATTTACATATCCCCTAAGGTACAACATTTCACAGGAATATGTGCATTTAATTGAAAGCTTCACCACACATCCCATAACTATTTCAGAAGGATGGAACTTTTAGGAACAGATTTAGGTAGGAAAGGTCTAGTATGGGTCTCCAAGGACCATCCTTTTTGGGGACTAGGAATAAAACGAGAGTAGAATCCTTTTCCTTCCTGGCCCAAAGGGACAGGTTCTATAGTTCCTAGGGAGAAGAGCTCCTGCAGAAGAGAGGGAAGAGGTGGAGCTGTTTTTTTTTGGTGGGAAGGGGATGGTGTTTGGCCTTGGTTTTTCCCTCCAAGATAGAAAGTATCCCTTTTGAATGACTGAAAGGACCCATTGGTCTGAGGTGATGGTTTTCCAAAAGGGGAGGCAGTGGGGTAGATGGGCAGACAAGGGAAGGTGGGCAAGGCAGTCATGCAGAAGTGGGACCCCCTCTGTCCGGGAAGGGCTGTTTGGAAGGGGGGGGGGTTGTTAGTTGGTCTGAAGTAAGGCCGTCTCCTGGATCCTCTTCTCGGTCTGGAGGAGGAAGGAATCGTCCTGACAAAAAATACATTTTTTGCTGGATAATTCCTGTAGTACTTTGGGAAAGGGACACCAGCAAATGTTTGATGTCTTGCAGCTCTTTGCTTTTCTCTTGCAAGTTTTTGAAGAGCTCAATTGACTTTTTGCCAAAAAAGTAGGTTGTGGTCCAGTGGAGCATCCATAATTTTGGATTTGAAATCCTCTGGAAGAGGTTGTAAGAGTAGCCAGGAATATCTGTGAAGGGCAGATGCAGAAGCTGCAGACCTGACCAAGGCATCTGCTGCATCATAACTACACCCAATGGAGTGTCTATCCACTTGGGTGGCTAGGGATAGTTTTGATGCAATGTCAGACTTGGTAGGACAGTCAGGTGTAGAGGCTAGCAGGGTTGAGGCTTGGGACCAGGGTAGAGGAAGTATACATCTTTTTACCCAGTCTATCTATGGTGTTACTGTCCTTGTCTGTGGGCAGGAGAAAGGCAGAAGGTACCTGTCTAGGCTGTCAGGAGCCACAGCAATGACAGCTGGGTCTGCCAGGGGAGGTTTTACCAGGAATTTTTGGTCATCGGGTACCTTATAAAACCTGTCTGGTCTTTTAGGGGCTGGAGGCTGTGAGGCTGAGTTCTTACAAAGTTAAATGTGTCCAAGAAGGCTTGAAGCACAGAAGGTAGAGCTGAAGGAGAGGGACACAAGTTGCAGAAGTTCAAAATACCTCTTCTGGTGTCAGAGTAGTGTCCCACTTGAAGTACTCCATTGAAGTGGACTCCCCACCCAAAGATATAACTTCTGGGGAAACCAAAACTAAAATGGAGTCTTCGTCTGGGGAACAGCAGTCCACAGGGGAAGCAATTCGACACACACAAGAGACAGGATTCCTCCGATGAAAAATCATATTGACATTGTTATTTTTCTCCCTCTTGGGTAGTGGGAAGGTGGGGAAAAGCAGAGGCTGGGCAAGGGCTGAGCACAGGGATGGAGAAAGGTATAGGGCCTGTGGGCCTAAGGGCCACAAAGGCCTGCATAAGAGAGAGTTGGTAAAAGACTGCCAATCTGGGTGTGCTTCAGGAGAGGAGTGATATCTTTTGTCTTCTGTTTTTTTTTTTCTTGGAAGGCATAGGAATTGAGGCCTGGCCTGCAGTAGGAGAATAGAATACTCTGTCGGTCACCAAGGTCCCCCCTCGACATCGTCATTTGGGGCAGTCTGAATAGTCTCCATGGACATGCTTTCCGTGGCTGCAGAAATGGCTTCCACAACGGGAACTGTCGATACCAATGGAGGAATCTGGTGTTCACTGGGCCCTATAATCGAAGCTGGCAGGATGTCCAACAGTGGAGTGGAAGCAGGAATAGGCCTGGAAACCTTGGCTTTCTTCCTGGGTGGCCAATTCAGGGTTCATCCTAAGGGCTAGGCATTTCAGTCGCTGGTTCGCAGGATATAAATTTAATGCAGCCAAATGACTGAAGTGTTTTAGGCATGAAGGACCGGCAAATGGAATACTATGAATAGTAGTGTTACTTACCTAGACAAAATACGCACCTATTGTGGGTATCCTTGTGCGGTATCCGATGGCACCAATTACATTTGCCTTTTTTTAGCTATCGGCCAAGAAACTACAGCAAGCCAAGCACAAGCAACGTTATTAAAGAACAAAAAAACCCAATGGGGACATTGTCTGCAGCTGAAAAGTTCTGGGGTCTGTGCATGCAGATGTCACATTTAAGGTCCCTGGCTTATGGCCCTGTATGTGACATCCCCACGTACCTACAGCAGCCAGGCTTAAGCTTTTGTATAGGAGCTGACGTCAGATCGCCTGAGGCAGAAAATCCCCCACCATGAATATTGCAACACTGGAATAGAAGAACAAGCCAAGGTTACAGGTAGATGATGCTCAACAATTAATAGTGAAAATAAGAGGAGACTAAATAGAAATAGTGAGATATAAATCATTCCGCAGGAAAGTCTTGAGAAATAGATAAGCTAGGAGGAAAAAAGTGATAAAGATCAGATTTTATTCCCTCAAGCACTTTAAAAGGAGGAGAAACCCCAACATCCTGGAAGAAAGTTGTGATGGCTGTAATACCTTGTTGTATCTTTTGGCTTGTCCTGGTTAGGGGTCACCACAGCGGAACTCCGGTATACTAATGATTGGCAGCAGATTTTTACGTACAGAGTTGCCAGCCCTGACATACAAACTTCAATGAAGGTACGCCCATTCACGCACGTCTCCACACAGAAGATGCTTTCGCTGAGAATCGAACAGGACAACACCTTACTGTGAGGCAACAACGCTACTGCAGCACCACCACCACAGTCTGATGGCTGTAATACCTAAAAACAGTAAATACCTATCATACCTAGCTTTATACAGGGCCATTTCAATTTTATGTCTAGCTAAAATAATGGCAAAGATATTGCCAAAATTGATAGATATGATCAATTTGTGGAGGGAAGGCAAACATTTGCCAACATTAACAGAACAATGATGATCCAGAGGGAATCTGGATGCAAAAAGATAAATATCACTGTTGGTGGGTCCTGATGCAGAGAAAGGTATTCAACAGATTAGGTTGGGATTTTATGAGAAGGGCATTGGAAGCATTTGGATTCAGTGATGCGATAAGAAGGTTAATTAGGTACGAGGGGAAAAGTGGGTGGGTCCCTCTCTGATAAGTTGTTTGAACACAGGAACCAGGTAGGGGCGTCCTCTTTCCCTGTGTTATTTGCATTACATTTCGAGCCACTGAAAAAGAAAACAAGGGACTCAGAAATTTAAGAATACAGCTGATAAAAAGCCAGCTTTTCCTGAAATGCAGTATCATATTTGGGAAATGTGGGTTTTATTTGAAGAATTTTCCAATACACTGAGATGTACAAACTTTGAGACAGTTTCACATTTTTTGGATATAAAATTAATACAGAAAGGCTATAGCTATAAACTATGTACCCACACGTGAATTGTTTCAGCAATATCCATTTTATGTGGACTCAATAAAATCAAGTATTTAAAAGTATCCGTTAAAAACGATTCTGTTATGGCAGCTAAAGTCGTCTCAGAAGTGACTACACAAAAGATAACACAAAAACTGAGAAATTGGAAGCTCTTGTTTACGGATATGGATAACAAGATGCAAGCAGTGAAAATGCTTTTTACCGTCTTATAAACCAGAAAAGAAGTTGTGGACAATAATTAATAAAAAGTTGAAGGATTGTATCTGGGAGGGGAAGAGTGGGATAAGCTGATCCGTCCAATAAAGCATGGTTGCTTAGGATTACCTCATTTGAAGGGATATTTTAGAGCTACACAATCAAGATCCATATACATAAACACAAGCAGAAAGCTATAATTCAAAGTGGAAAGGGATGATTATGATGAACCAGGTGAAAATTCATGAGTGGTATTTTTGATGTAGATCTTTAGGCAGAGTAACATATAAAATATTATATTTGTAAAGCAGCAGAAAATATTCTAAGAACCAAGCCAACACAAGAATACAGAAAGGAAATTCTAACTGCAATTAGAGGTAGAGGTAGAGAGAATAGGCAAGAAGGAGATGGAATTTACTGGTGAAGACCGGCAAAGGAACAAAGATATTGGGAGCAGATGACTACAGAGTAAAAGTTAACAGAATGGGAAGAGGTTAACAGGACATTGGACTGCAGGCTACAGATTGCCTTCCTTATCAGGGATTTATATCATGAGTATACGCAAAGAGAAAGGAATCGGGAATCCTAAGTGAAAGACCTGCTCTCATAGAGTTTTACTAGAATCTATACCAGAAGCTTCTGTTAAAAAGGGCTAATTAGTAGTGCATATAAAACACTGAACAATAGCTAAACATATAGAATGCTGGATGAGAGATTGGATAAGCAACAAAACAATGGGACATATGCACGGCCCCAAAATACGCAAAGTCTAGAAGACTTAGGATTTTCGCTTAGAAGTGTTTGCATGGGTATTTCTATACCCCCAGACGACTCCCAAGATTTTTCCCCGCAAGTAGATGTCAAGCGTTAGGAGGTATAATGGGGAAGAAAGAGGTAACCAGAGACATTTTGGAAGTGCAATGAGATTGCAAATTTTAAAAATTCACTACAGAGAACTCTGTCAGAAATACTGGGTGAGCAAATGGGTGTAACCAAGGAAATAATTTTTTGAGCCTGGATACAGGATCTGAATTGTCTAGACATAGAAAGGCCTTGTTAAGTTTAATTCTGGTGACGGCCAAAAAGCAATTACTAGAAAAGGGAAGTCAAAAAATCCAAGTCTGAACCAACTATATTTGTAGTAGTGACTACTGTAACATGGTGGTAAAGGGCTGGACGTGGGATCTTTAGAAAAAGGTAGGAGCAAATTACGTAATAAAAAGGAAACTGAGGGAACAGTACATGCAAGACAATATTTTGGAGGAGGAGTGAGGTTTAAGGAAAAGCAAGAATTGAGAATTCATGCAATATTGGATTGGTAACTGTATAACAACATATGTTAAGTATACCGTTTGTAACTGCGAACATGTTGATATGGAGTGTTCCATTTATATAACTGTAGATTTACTCATGTCCTAAATGATAATTAAATAAACATGTTAAAACATAAGAACAGTGTCTGGAGTGACAACAGATCTGAAGCTATACTAAATACCAGAATCCTGACACCATACAGTTAAGGAACATGTACAGAAAATGTTCAACCTGGAGTCGTACAGGAGTTTGAGTCACTGGAATATTTCACAGCATGGTTCCCATCCCAATGGGTTTATAAGGTTTTGCAATGATTTTAGAAAGTTTAGGAAGTTTAACAAGCATATCAAAATTTCCTTGACATCCTATGCAAAGAGTGGATGAAAGGAGCAAAAGGCTGGGCAAGGTTCACTCTGAAGTTAACCGTAGGTCGCTGGCAAACTCCAGTAGTTACCAGAAGATTAAAAAAAATATAAAAAAGCATTTTTACATGCCAGATGGACTCTTCCATTACATAATCCTGCCTTTTGGACTGCATGGAGCACCTGCAACATCCTAGAAGCAGGTGGGCAAATTCTTAAGACCACCATATAAATATGATGCATATTACTTGGATGATTCATTAACATTCTCTGAAGACTGGGAAATCAACCAGAAGTTCAAACAATTTTAAATTGAACTTCTGGTTAAGAATTACAGAAGCCTGTTATTTGCATTATGTAATAAGGTGAGGGTCAGTACAGTAGCAAGCAGAAAAAATGTTACAGCTGTACAAAACTGGCTCACACATGCCACCAAGATGCAACTTAAAACTTAAAAGACTGATGGGAATAAATTTACACTAATGGCCAAACTTGCCAACACTGATCATCCCCTGAATGACATAACCAAGGGGAAGACCTCCTTGAAAGTTAAGTGGACAGTTGAAACAGAAAAAGCCTTTAGGCTTCTAAAGAATGCACGGTGTTCAAAACAGATGCTTAAAGCAGCTGATCTTTCGAGACTTATTGCAAATGGATGCTTCCAAGGTAGGCAGGGTGCACAGATGGAGACAGGAACACCCCATTTCTTACATCAGCAGAAAAAAAAAGTCATAAATGATAAACAATATTATGCTCAGAAAGGGAATGCCTTGCCATTACATAAACACTTACCACCCCAAAAACATGGTAAGGCAGATTTTGCATTAGCAACTGATTACATCCCTTTGAAAGGACTGAAAACCAAAGCTGTTATGATGAGCTTTTTTCATCAGGCCTTTTAAATATGTCAAAATCTAGCACCATCCTGGTCTCAGTTACTGAAAGTAGGTGGATTACCTTAGACATGCAGCCCATTTGGTGGGGCTAGAACTAATGGTTCTGCACTTGGGAGGGAGTCAAGTGACAATGACTGTTCAGCCAGGAGATGAATAGAAAGCATACATATAATCAAACGAAGCATGAAAACAAATTATCCACATACTAATCAAGAGGGAAAATATGCTGCCCAACGCTTCCCCCGAAGTTTTGATATGGGCTTCCAAACAGCAACAATGGCAACTGCAAGATATTCTAGGGGGAAGGTTTGGAAATACATCAACTGTAAAGCTCTATTAATAATGTTGTATTATGGATTAATGTAGAGTGAACCACAGACTGGTCTGTGAAAAAAATACTTTGCTGGAAAGCTAACAGTTATTTTCCAAATTTTGGCAAAATAAAACAAAAAGTACAGTTGTGTACACTTACCATAAATATAGATGTTAAGAGTGTTATCACTGTTGCAGTCCTTACAAATGGGTTATCCGGCTTCCGGTAGCCCACAGTCGGCCAGAATACCAAAGTCCTTGGTATAGGACATCGGCTGCCATCAGTTTAGGCCTGACTTCAGGACTCCTGGTACAAAAAGAAGGCAGCCGATGCCATTTCATCAGTTTTTCTTGCCTTAACTGTCAGGAGCCCCCCCAAAAAAGGTTAGACCAGGAAAAGAAAATCCAGTCTGTGCCCTAGGAAAAAAAGGGGGTGGTGGTGGTGGACCAGGACTGCAACAGTGAATACACTCCAACATCTACATTTACGTAAGTGTACACAACTGTACTATGTTCATTGCGTTTCACTGTTGCAGTCCTTACAAATGGGGTGATTCCTAAAGCCCAGGAAAAAATGGAGGAGGAACACCCACTGTTTAAGGGTTGGTAAGGATGCCCTGCAACACTGCAGTGGCAAAACCAGCCTGGACTTAGAAAACAAGGGTAAATTGTAATGTTTAGTGAAAGTGTGGACAAAAGTCCATGTAGCTGCTTCCAGTATGTCCCTAGTAGGTACACCTCTTAAAAAAGCTGTTGAGGTAGAGGCTGCTCTAGTAGAATGGGTCATAATACTCTGAGGAGGAACCCTGCCATGCTGTAAGTAACAAAAATGAACACAATGAGCCATCCACATAAAAATGGTCTGTTTTTAAATAAATAACTTTGCCCTGAGCTCCAGGAGCTAAACTGACCAACAGCTGATCTGACTTTCGAAAAGATTTAGTCCTGTCCAGGTAAAATCTAAGCTGTCTATGCACATCTAGGGAATGCACTAACCTTTCCCCTTTATTCTGAGTATTAGGAAAGACGGTAGGCAGGTGGATAGATTGGTTAACAGTCAGGCTAGAAACCATCTTAGGCATAAAGGAGGGATTAGCTCGAAGAGAAACCCGATCCACATGGAAGATGATAAAAGGCTCTACTGCCATTAAGGCCTGCAGCTCAGAAACTCTTCTAGCTGAAGTAATAGCCAAAAGAAAAGCAGTTTTCCAGGAGAGAAACGTCAGGTCTGCTGGCAGCTTGTTCAAAAGGAGGCAAAATAAGTTTCTCAAGTACAAAACTGAGATCCCAAGCAGGAGTGGGTGCCCTTCTGGGAGGCTTTAAATTGCTAGCTACCCGAGGAACTGCTTCATCAAGGGATGAGAGAAAATGGGATGCTCAAAGAACAATGGGCAGAAACAGCTGAAGCATGGATTATGATACAAGAAAAGGAAAGTCCACCATTACGCAAGCCTGCCAGATAGTCAAGAATAAGAGGAACAGTAGGTCAAGAAGGGTCTTCCCCTCTAGTCTGCATCCAAATGGAGAATCTTTTCCACTTATCTGCATAAGATTTCCTAGTGCTAGGCCTCCTGGCCTCACGAAGGACCTCAACCACTTCTTGGGAAAGGTTTAAATTATGAGCCAGGCTGACAAATGCAGAGTCTGAAGATGAGGATGCAGAATCCCCCCTCCCCCTCCTGAACCAACAGATCTGGTATCTGGGGAAAATGCCAGGACTGGGAGAGACTGCGAAGCAGTGGATACCAATGTTGTCTGGGTCAGTCTGGAGCTATAATGATGGCCCTTGGTTTTTCATCCCTTATCTTTAACAGCACTCTGGGAAGAAGAGGCAGATGAAGGAATGCATAGATTAAGAGCTGTGCCCAGGGAAGGACAGGGCATCCACTTTCCAAGCTTTATTGTGATGATCCCTAGTGCAAAAGCTTGGAAAAAGGTGATTGGTTGGAGATCCACCTGGGGAGTGCCTCAACGATGAATGATGTGATAGAAGATGGTCTTGTTTAGTTGCCACTCGTGAGGATCCAGGACCTCCCTGCTCAACCGGTCTGCCAGGGTGTTGAGCCTTCCTGGAAGAAACTGAGCCATCAGATGAATGCCCATAGAAGCTGCTATAGACCATAGTATCATGATTTGTCTACAGAGAGGGTAAGAGTGCATCCCTCCCTGCTTGTTTATGTATCACAGGATTGTGGTGTTGTCTGTCCTGACCAGAAGAGTACCAGGAGAGAGAAGATGCTTGAAAGCCATTAAGGCCTGCTGGACTGCCATCAATTCCTTCAAATTTATGTGCAAATGAACCTGTTGAGAGTTCAAAAGTCCCCCGAATGCAACTGCACTCTAGATGTGCTCCCCAAGCGTAGTCCGAGGCATCTGTGGTGACAGTCTGGCTGGTAGAGGGTGGACAGAAAGGCAGACCTTTGTTCTGTGCACAGGTCGTTGCCCACCAAAGGAACTCAGTCTGCACGGAGGGAATCAAAGTAAGTATCAAGTCTAAATCCTGAGTGTGTTGACACCAAAGGTTTTTGAGGTACCACTGTATTTTCCTCATATGCAGTCTAGCATATGGAATCATCAGAATGCATAAAGGCATGAATCCCAGGGCTTGCAGGAATAGCCTTGCAGAGAGCTGGGTCATGCTTACCAAATTTTTGAAGTAATTCAAAAGATCCATTTGTTTCTCTTGAGGGAGGAATACCATCTGGGCAGCTGTGTTCAGGCTCGCTCCCAGGAATACAATCTCCCTGGTGGGTACCAATTTTGACTTCTTTTCATTGATTGTAAAGAACCTTCTCACCTCTTTGGGCTACACCAAGTCCAAATCCTTTAGAAGTTGCTCTGGAGAGTTTGCCTGAACAAAGGCAATCATCCAAGTAAGGGTAAATTTGAATGTTTCTTTGCCTGCAAAAAACAATGACTGGAGCCAGGCATTTGGTAAAAACTCTGGAAGCAGTAGATAAGCCAAAGGGCAGTGCAGAGAATTGGAAGTGCCTGTTCCCTACCCTGAAGTGAAGGAACTGCCTGCAGCTTTCCCTTATTGGGATGTGCAGATTGGATAGTCACCAGCCAGGAATCCTTGGCCAGCACTGGCAGCAACTGCTGAAGAGTGAGCATTTTGAATTTGGGAATAACCAGAAAAAAAAAAAAGTGTTTAGAATGGACAAATCCAGAATAGGGTAACCAGGTGCCCCCTTTTTTGGGAACCAGGAAAAGCCTTGGAGTAGAAACCCTGGCCTATCTGTAGTGCAGGAACTGGCTCTATTGCTCCCAGGTTTAGTAAAGAAGAAACTTGTTTTTCTGCTTCTGCCCTTTGATTTGGGGGGATATCTGGGTATCCTTGGTGGACAGGAAGGTGTGAAAGGAGAACTTGTAGCCTTTGGATACTATTTTGAGCACTCATTTGTCATATGTGATGGTGAACCAGACATTTGCAAACATGGCTAACCTTTTCACCCAAAGGAAACCCTAGGCCTGCAGAGGTAGGCAGGGGAAGGCCACAGTCATTGGGAATGCTTGCTTTGGGAAGCTTGCTTAGAACTCCCCAACTTTGAAGAGGAAGCCTGCCAGTGATTAGCCTTTTGAGGAGTGGAAGTCTGTCCCCTAGAAGACTTGGAACCCCTAGACCTAGTGCAACTCTGTTTACTAGGGTCAGGAAAAGTCCAATTCTTAGAAGGATAATGTCTACTAAACGAGGAGGCTGAACTTGCAGAAAGTCCTTAACAGTTTGCAGAGATTTGACCTTATCCTACAGCTTTTTCAACACCTCTTCTGCTTTGCTACTAAAAAGCTTGTCCTTGTGCAAAGGCACATCCAATAATTTAGATTGGACAGTTTCAGAAAGGGGCTGTTCCCTGAGCCAAGCATGTCTTCTAATGACAGAACCAGTGGCTGCTGCCCTGCAAGAAGCCTCCAAAAAAAGTGTCAAAACCATGATGTAGAGAATGTTTAGTGACGAGAGTGGCAGAATTTAATAAATCATGCATGTCTTTACTCTCCATCAGGGAAGGAACACCAGCAATTTTAGCTTTAATAGCCTCCAAAGTATGCTTCTGATACTTAAGCATATGAAAAAGACAATTAACAGACGTAATAGCCAGGGTGGAAGTAGTATAAACCTTTTTACCCCATCTATCCAAGGCCATAGATTCCCTGTCAGAAGGAACAGGATTTTTAGCAACCGTGGCTTTAAACACCCTTAGGGCCCTGAGAAATAATCTCTGGATCAGTAGTAGGATTCTTGAAAAGGAACCGATGAGAATCAGGAACTTAACACCAGTCAGGCATTCTGGGAGCAGGAGGAACAGAATTCTCCATGAAAACATAATCAACAACTTCCAAAACCGGAGAGATAGCCAAAGGCTTATACTGTGGCAAATCCAAGAATTCCCTAATCAGTTTCTCAGACTGAGGATAGTCCCAACTTTCCCATTTGAAATGCTCCCTAAGAGTATTCAGAGTATCCCCAAAAGAAAAATCTTCTGGAGGGGAGGCAGAAGGAAGGGATGGAGTCTTCTGCAACAGAATCCTCAAAACCAGAAAAAAGTGGAGAGTTTTCCTCTTCATTAGGGGAGTTGCTGGAAACCTCAGAGTCCGAGGTAGAGCAAGCTTCTGGGGACAATTCCCTAATCCTTTTAGAAGGAGGGGTCAAGAGATCACTAGCCATTTTAACCATCTGAGCCTGAGGCATTTGAGGGGTGGCCGACGCCTGCTTAGGAGTAGATTTTCGTCTGGAAGGCCTGCTAGAAAGCCGGAGGGACTCGGGAGACCTAGCCACCGCAGAAGTCCGAATCAAGGTAGTCGGTTTGGATCTGGTCTCCAGGCGGAGGAAGAGAGGCCTCAGAATCCGGCGCCTGCTTAGCGGCTCCGGATCCAAAGGTGGCGATTGGCAGAGGGTCAGAAGGCGAAGTGGAAGCCTGTGGTATGAGGACTCCGAAAAGGTCTCCGCAGATGCCTGCTGCTGAACATCCATGGACTGCAGGGGCAAAGAAAGCGCCTCACTGACAACCACTGGGCCGACAACCAACTTAACAGGGACGTTGTCGTGTAATTTGACCCTAAGCCTGTCGCAGTCCTTATCCTTGCGCTTCTTAGGAACATCTTATGTCAGGAGACCAGAAGATGTCAAGCCGACGAACTTAGGCCAAACTCCGAAATGCTTGAACAAGATCCTAGCTCTACAGCTTATAGTACGCGGGTTGAAAGAAGCACAGAGAACACAATTAGGGACTACGTGCTCAAGGCCCAAACAAGTAATACAATAAGAGTGAAAATCACGGTGCGGAATCTGTTTTCCACAGGCAAAACAGTTATTAACTTTCGCTGACATTCATTAAAGCAAGAAAAAAAAAAAAAAGAGGGTCCCCAATGGGGTACTTATCTGAGGATGTCTTCAACTAAGCAATCAGAATGAAAAAAGGTACTCGTCCAACCGGCACTTGGGCAAAATGCTTCTGCTTTGGGCTCCACAACAAGAAAGACCGAGGAAATGGCATCGGCTGCCTTCTTTTGTACCGGATGTCAGGCCTAAGCCAAAGGCAGCCGACATCATATACCAAGGACTTTGGTATTCTGGCCGACTGTGGGCTACCAGGAACTGGATAACCCATTTGTAAGGACTGCAACAGTGAAACACGAACATATTTCCATTTCTTCCTTGTAATTTTTATTTATTTAATTTAAATTTGTTGACCGGGAGTGTCCGACTGGACGTGGGTCCATTTTCAGCGGAGGCCCTGGGAGAAAAGCTCCACAGTAAAATAAACAGTAGTTACACTGGATTACATAGCGATTAACAATGTAACATATAAATTACTTACAACATAGTTACAGATGAAGAACATAGTACATCAGTAGACAACTAGAATCTTTATCTGTGAAGTACATAACAGGCATTAACAAATGTAACAATGAGAAGTTCCTGCTGTATAATAAGTACTAGGCTTATGAGCATCTGAGCTTGCTATCATCAAGGTAGTTAGTGGAGGTGAAAGAAAGGTAGTAGATGGATGGGGTGGATGATATTAGAGTGGGAGTTGCAAGGGCATAGCCAGCATGTTTTTAGGTGCGCTTTTAATAAAGTTTTGAAGTTGGTGCATGATGGTATGGAGGTAATTGTGGGTGGAAGTGAGTTCCATAATTTGGCTATGGCGCAAGAGAATAGTGCTTCACCAGCAGAGTTATTGGCTTTAGTGATCTGCAAGTGATTTTTGTTGCTGGATCTTAGTGGTCTGGTGGTGCGATAGGGTTGGAGTAGATTCTGGAGGGATGGGACATTTAGTGGATGGTTTACTAGTTTGTGGGCGAGTGAGAGTTGATACCACTGAAGGAGGTGAGGGAGTTCAAGCCAGCCCAGTTCAGCAAGTGAGAGACAGTGGTGACTACGGTAGGATGCCCCTGTGGCGAATCTGTTGTAGCAGGTCTCTAGCTTGTTTAGATCACATTGCCTTAGGTTGGTATATACCGGAGAGGCATAAAGTAGGGTGGAGATAAGGTGGGAATTTGTAATTGAAATCTTTGCTGCTTTGGTGAGAAATTGTTTATTTCTGTATAATGCTCCTAGTTTTTTGTGGACATTTTTATGGTCATGGATATGTGAATGTCAAATTTTAGTTTATTGTCTATTTCCACTCCTAGCAATTTGGTGTGTTCAGTTGAGTATATAGTGGTGTTGTCTTTTGCTGTGATGTTAAAGTGAGAGTTGTTTTGAGTATGTTTGGTGGGTTGGAAGGAGTAGTTTAGTTTTGTTTGGGTTGAGTATTAATTGGGCATTGGATAACCATGTTTCAGATGAAAAGGCTTCCTGTGTGACTTTTTGCAGTTTGGGTAGGGACTGGGCTGAGCAGATGATGGTTGAGTCATCTGCGTATTGGATAAGTGTGCCATGTTTGGTGGCAGAGGCTAGATTATTTGTGTAAACAGAGAAAAGTAGGGGTCCAAGGATGGATCCTTGAGGAACCCCTATGGAGACAGGTAGTTGGGGAGATGTGTCATTCTGCCATACAACGGATTGTTGGCGGTCAGACAGGTAACTCTGAAACCAGTTGGTGACTGATTGTGAGAAGGATAGGTTATTGAGGACAGAGATAAGTTGTTTGTGTGGGACCATGTCAAATGCTTTAGATAGGTCCAGGAAAGTAGCAGAGGAGAGATAGCCATTGTTTTTATGCTGAAGGATAGTGTTAGCAAAGGAGAGTAAGGCAGTGGTGGTGCTATGGTTTGGTCGGAAACCATGCTGAGTACTGGAAAGGAGGTTGTTAGTAAGGAGGTAGTGTGAGACCTGAGAGAGTGTATGCATCTCTCTAGCATTTTGGAGAGTGGAGAGAGAATAGCTATGGGGCGGTAATTGGTTAGTTCTGCAGAGGGTCCGCCTTTGTGGAGGGGAATTATATGTGAGACTTTCCACAATGTAGGAACGTAACTTTGACAGAGATCGGTTAATCAAGATGGATACTGGGTAGGCCAGAGCATCAGCTGCGATATGTAGGTATTCACTTGGGAGGTTGTCTGCTGCTAATTTGGTGGGTTTAAGTTTAGTTAAAAGTTTTTTTTATGTTGGAGGTAGGTACAGGAGAAAAACAGAAGGCAGTGGGGAGATTACTAGTTGAAGGTGTGGGTTGGAGAGGAGGGGGGTTGTGTTGTTTAGCTAGTGATAGTATGGTTTGGGTGAAGTGTGTGTTGAATGAGGTAGCAATATTTTCTGAGGAGTGAGAGATGTTAGGAGGAGGGGTACTGACTTTACCTGGGTGGAGGATGGAGTTTATGGAGGACCAGAATTGTTTGGGGCTGTGTTGTGAGGAGTCTAGGGCAGACTGGTAGTATTGGAATTTGTCCCGTTTTATTAGCTTTTTGACTCTATTGCGTAGTTCTAGGAATTTTTGTCTAGCTGCGGGGGTTTTGGTTTTGCGCCAGTGCTCCCAGGGTTTATCCCCGTTTTTCATTTCTGACTTAGTGGTTTTCTGTAGCCATGGGGAGGGTTGTGCTTTGGTTCTGGAAAATCTTATGGGGGCATGGTAATTAAGGATGTTCAGGAAGGTAGTATTAAAAAATTCAACTGCGTCATCTAGACTGAGGTACTTTAGAGCATGCCAGTTACATTCTTTGAGGGATGAGATGAATGTGAGCGGGTTAAAGTTTATTCTTTTACGTATTTGACGATGGATGACAGGTTTAGCTTGGTACAGGTATTTTTTGAGTAGGAATGTTGGGGAGTGATCACTGAGGCTATCTGATAAGCAGCCTGTTATATATGACTGGGGGTTCTTACTGACTAGTATCCAATCCAGGGTAGTGTGCTTACTGGAGTTTTTATTTATCCTTGTTGGTGACTGGACTAGTTGGGTGAAGCCATGAAGGTGTACATGATGGGTTGGATTGTTGCCAGAACAGGATTGCCAGTCAATATTGAAATCACCTAAGATGATAGTTTCTTGGGGGAGATGGTGGGTAGACCAGCTGAGGAGGTTTTCTAGTGGAGGGATGTTTTGACCAGGTGGGAAGTAGCATCCGATTATGTTGATGGTTTTGTTTTGGTTAATTTTGAGGTTGGTATATATTATTTCTTCTTTGCCTATTTGTGGAGCTGATGATTTTAAGATCTGGATGTTTAGATGCTGTTTAAATATTATAGCTACACCACCTCCTTTTTTGTTTAGCCGGTCTACTCTTAGTATGCCGTAACCTGTAGGGAGTATTTGCTCAC
The DNA here is from genome assembly GCF_019279795.1 of Protopterus annectens. Taxonomy (NCBI): domain Eukaryota; kingdom Metazoa; phylum Chordata; order Ceratodontiformes; family Protopteridae; genus Protopterus; species Protopterus annectens. The sequence continues at coordinate 229,215,187 of NC_056745.1, forward strand.
TGGTAATGTGTGGTTTTAGCCAGGTTTCTGTCAGGATGACAATATCTGGGGAGTATAAGTCAAGTCAATGGTGGCATGGAGTTCATGGACTTCGTTGGATATACTTCTAATATTTAGGCTTAGTAGAAGGAAGTCACTTGGCTTTCTATTGGCTGTAATATGGGAGAAGTTGTGGTTTCTAGTCTGATTATGAGGATTGGGGTTGGAGATGATAGGGCCAGGATTGGGGTGGATGTCTCCACTTAGGGCTAGTTTTGATATGCATGAGATTATTAGTTTTCTCAGTTTTTGAATGGGTTTGTTTATAAGGGAAACTTTATGATTGTGCTCTGTGGGTAATAGGTATGGTGGGAGGGTTACTATGTTAAGTTGTAGGGATGCTTTACGTTTGAGTAATATAGTTGGTAGGGTATGTGGGGGGGGTGCATAGGGATGGTTCTTGAGCTGGTGGGAGGGGAGCAGAGTATGGGTGAGACATGGGTGGTGGTGTGAGTAGTAGTACAGTGGTAGTGGTTAAGTGGGGGAATGATGGAGCTTTGGTAGGATGTAAGATATGCAAGGCAAGTGCATGCAGTGAGCAAAGGAAAGGTATGCTTGTACATGTCAGTTGAGGAGGTGTGAAAGTAGAGGGAATATGGAGGAGGTAGTGTTGGGTTAGCGCTGTGGTTGGCTATTGGAAAGATGGGAGGGGTTTGAGTGCAATAAAGGTGGGACCAGTGGGGGCAGGGTGGGGAGCGAAGCGGGTAGAGACCCTGTTAGGGTCTTGTATGAGGGGCTGGAAACAATCACAAAGCAAGACAAGTATGTGTTAAGAAACAATCACAATTGACCAAGGACTGCTCTGAAACTGTAAGTCTTTTCTTAATTTCTCAGGTGGAAAAACAGGATAACCTTGTATCAGTAGGCTACTGTGGTCATAGTTTAAATTAACAAACACACAGTATTGATCAGTTATGGATACTATTTGCTAACAGAAGGGAAAAGAGAAAGTGGAAGATGTGTGTGGTGGTGGGGGGGGGGGTGGCTTACAGCCAAAGCACAGTGCTCTCCAGGGGAAAATGAAGATTGGCTCAAACAGGTAGACACATACTCAAAGTTAACTGTAGCTGTTTGCAGACAGTTCAGACCCGGACTGCGCTTCTCTTATAAGAATGTTAAAGGTGGTACCGCAGTTGAATACTTAAGAGTGGTGTTAGGAGAAAAGAAGAGTACAGAGAGGAGTAAGCACTTTTGAGATGGTAAATATATATTATAAAGATTATAAAAACACACTGAGCAAATAGCTACCACATGCAGGACAATGTCCTGAACCACTACTTAGTATATGCAGATACTGAGCCAATTGGAAGAACATTAGAAAACAAAAACCCAGACAGTTATGCAGCCACAGATAAAAATATAGCGAGCAGCAATCTGTCGTGGTTCTCTAATGTGATTCTATCCACCAGTAACAGCACAAACTTATAGAAATAATTTAGACGCTAGTATGAGCTGTCTACACACAACACAATTACATGAATAACATTAGTGAACAAGGTGCAGCTATGCAAATAGACCATACATACTATTATACTAGAAACAACTTGGTGCATACAAAATGCTAGCATGCCATAGTAACATCAATAATAAAGCATAAAACATATTAGATGTCTAACACAATTCAACATAAACATATACAGTTGTAAAATGTCTAATACAATTCAACATAAATAGGCATTTACAGTTGTAAAACACGTACTGGAGGGACACTGAGCCTTCATGGGGCCTGTAGCAAGAGTGGATTGTAGTTTTACAAATGGTGCCTGCCACAGGTAATATTTATTAACACTGGGATTGTCTTAAGGTAATAAACAGGGAAGGGGAGGGGAGAACAAGGGTGTGAGCAGGCAGTTCTTTGTACTGCTGCTAATGAGCCAAAGTAAGACAAGTATGTGTTAAGAAACAATCACAATTGACCAAGGACTGCTCTGAAACTGTAAGTCTTTTCTTAATTTCTCAGGTGGAAAAACAGGATAACCTTGTATCAGTAGGCTATTGTGGTCATAGTTTAAATTAACAAACACACAGTATTGATCAGTTATGGATACTATTTGCTAACAGAAGGGAAAAGAGAAAGTGGAAGATGTGTGTGGTGGTGGTGGGGGGGGCTGCTTACAGCCAAAGCACAGTGCTCCCCAGGGGAAAATGAAGATTGGCTCAAACAGGTAGACACATACTCAAAGTTAACTGTAGCTGTTTGCAGACAGTTCAGACCCAGACTGCGCTTCTCTTATAAGAATGTTAAAGGTGGTACTGCAGTTGAATACTTAAGAGTGGTGTTAGGTTCAAAGTTAACTGTAGCAGTTAAATAAATCAAACTGTTAAGGTCTGTTCAGTCTGGTACTGTAACCTACTACAACACATGCAGGTGGACACAGACACGCACCATATGGTGGTAAGAAGAATTTTCTCTCTTCCCCATTGCTGTATGACCCTAGAGCAACTGGCAAGGAAGTAGAGGCACAGGGCCACACAGGAGGTTTATCAGGCTTACCCTCCCCGGCAAAAACAAGTTTTTTTTTACTTTTTACTCAGTATGCCACTATTGTAGTACACTGCTAATGTCAGTCCAACAGACTGTTTGGGATGGCTTCCTACTGTTGTGCATGGTTCTGAAAGGTAAGCAGCACTTGCCTGTGATCTTAGTAAACAAAGCATTTCAGCGGCTTTGTTTTATTTGGTGTTTTGTTGGTTTACCTAGAGGTATATGGGCAAGTGTTCCTTAGATGGACTGGGAATTGATGCTACGAGTCTGACAGAGTCCTGATCAAATGCGTATGTGACACAGTACTGTGACACCTGTGTCAATATTATATAAATGACGATTAGGTAAAGTATTCTTGGACATTATTGTATTCTGCATAGTAAGCAATTCACCAGTTTTTTTTTCATAGTGGATGCTACAATGAAACTTAAAATATCAGGCTGTGGCAGTAAAGGCACATGAACTAAAGTAACTGGGACCTGTTTCTGAAAGGCTCTCTCTGGTCACCCTTTTGAGATTTCAGTATACAACTTCAGGCAGCAAGTGTTTTCAGCTACAAAGCAAATGAGGTGAGGCTGCACTTCTAACATCAGAACTTCTAGTGCAACACAACTCTAAATTTGCCCCCACAGCTTCAGCTCCTTGAAAGCATGGCAATGTAGCCACTTCTCAATACATTTTCAGGTGAAATATGCAGCAGTTTTACTTTTCTTCATTTAAAAGATAACTCAGTAAAGAAACATTCTGGGACATTACTGTGTTATTCACACTCGGCAGAAGCTCAAAACAGAACTCCAAATGGAAAGGCAACACACACATAGGCTGAGTCACTAAACATATCCACAGTGTATATAAAAAGTGTACACACCCTTATTAAAATGCCAGGTTTTTGTAATATAAATAAATCATTTCAAAACTTTTCCCACCTTTAATGTGACCTATAACCTGTACAATTCAATTTAAAAACAAAACAAATCCATTAGGGGAAAAATATATAAAAAAAACAATATGCTGGTTGCAAGCAGAAGTTTGCACACCCTTAAACTAATACTTTGTTGAAGTACCTTTTGATTTAATTACAGCATTCAGTCTTCTTGGGTGCACACCTGCCATCAATGAAAGACTCTGATAAACTTAAAATAAAATTCAGCTGTCCTAGAAGAATTTTCCTGACAGTTACTCAGCTGCCTGCTATAGCAAAAGCCATGATTCGCTGAGAGCTTACCAAGCATCAAAGGGATCTCATTGTTGAACGGTATCAGTCAGAAGGGTACAAAAAAATTTCCACAGCATTGGATATATACCACGGAACACAGTGAAGACAGTCATCAAAAAGTGGAGAAAATATGGGACAACAGTGGCGTTGCAAAGAACTTGAACGTCCCTCCAAAATTGATAAAAAGTAAAGACAAAAACTGGTCAGGGAGGCTACAAAGAGACCTACAGCAACACCGAAGGAGCTGCAGAAATTTCTGGCAAGTACTGGTTGTGTACTACATGTGACAACAATCTCCCGTATTCTTCATATGTCTGGACTATGGGGTAGGGTTGCAAGACGGAAGCTTTTTCTAACACAGAAAAGCATCCAGGCCCAGCAAAAAATTGCAAAACCATCAAGTCTCCCAAAAGCATGTGGGAAAATGTGTTACGGTATAATGAGACCAAGGGTAAACTTTTTGGCCAATTCCAAAAGATATGTTTGGTGCAAAAACAGCACTTCGCATCACCAAAGAACACCACCACCATGGTGAAGCATGGTGGTGGCAGTATCACGCTTTGGGGTTGCTTTTCTTCAGCTGGAACTGGGGCTTTAGTTATGGTGGAAGGAATTATAAACAGTTTCATATACCAGTCACTTTTGGCCCCAAACCTTCAGGCATCTGCTAGAAAGTTGATGGAGGAATTTCATCTTTCAACATGACAATGACCCCAAGCATACATCCAGAGGAATGGCTTCACCAGAAGAAAAGTAAAAGTTTTGGAATGGCCCAGCCAGAGCCCAGACCAAATCCAACAGAAAATCTAAAATCTGTGGGGTGACCTGAAAAGGGCTGTGCACAAGCGATGTATATATTTTAGATATACGAGAAATATTTTGGCCTTATCAAGTAATACAGGAAACTGAAATCACTTAAGTCGAGTTTGCCTCATACTCAGAGAAACAGATTTGCTCTCACTTATCCCAATGATATTAACCATATTTGCGATATTATTGAGAATAATTGGAAGATAATGCTACTTGATCCAACCATCAAGGATACGGTCGGTAATAAACCTTCATTTAGCTTCAAGAGAAAGAAGAATCTCAAGCAGTTGCTTTGCTATAAAAATAATGTTAGGGGATAAGGTTTATTCAGAAAGGGTTGGCAAATTTCCTGCAGGCCCTGTTCGAATATTTCAACGGAAAATTAATTTACACATCTGGTCTCTGGGAGATTCTACTGATCTCATGAGTAAGCGGACTGCAAGGCATAGCATGTGATTATATACTGTATACATAGTGACTTGTGTCTCGTCAATGTTTTTACTTGGGTAAAACTGAAACAGCTAAAGGAACATATTTCTAAGCATATTAGTGATATTCTGCTAGCAGATATGAGGAGTCCATTATGCAACACATTTCTGAAAATTCAGGACATTTGTTTATGGTCTTACAAGTAGTAAAAGAAAATATGTTAGAGGTGGTGATTTCATAATACGAACTGAGGAACATAAAAATGACATGGATAGCAAAATTGCAGGCATACCGGACACCAGGTTTAAATGCTAATTTACCTCTCAAACCTGACCTTAAGGGGCGTAAATTGCATAGAAAGTTGTGATCGGATGTAGAATAGGCAATGCCTGAATGGAGATACTTGATTCGCTTTATGAATGTATGAATTCTTTACATCTTTGCAACCAATTCAGGTTTAAAGACAATTTGGAAAAACTGAATAGGTATACTGTGAACATTTTAAAAGTTTGGAGCTATTATTTTTACTATTTTTATTAATCATATCCTTATAATTTTTTATTATTTCTACCTATAACCTTAAGTCTAATGAAAGACAATCCTGCTATCACACTGTGTGATTAGTTGGATAACAACTACAATTCTATTGGGTATTTGAATTTAGAAGAGCTGTAGATTCACCCAGAAGACCCTGATTGGTCAACTAACAGGCAGCATCTGAAATCATTTGATTTGTTAAGTTTCTTATAATATTATGCAACTAACTGGATAACAGAAATACAATCTTATTAGATATTTGATCAGAGTGTGAACCTATCCACACTGAAGAGGTGTAGATTCGGGTGGCAGACACTGATTGGATAACAAAAAGGCAGTGTCTGAAAGGAGCAACTTTGATTTGTTAGCTTCACCCTTAAATGTTTCACTTTATCGTCTAATGGTAGATCTGAAGAAGGGTTTAACCCAAAAGCACTTATCCTGCTTTCCTGAATTCCAGAGGATGACCATATTGAGGCCTCATGAACTCTAGAAACCCAATCTCATATGAGGGGTTTTCAGCACATACACAGAACCCAAGACTGGTGAAGAATGAGACAATCCATGATAAGACTTTCAGGAAAAGACCCTACAAAAGATAAAGTTGTCCAAGCAAAACATATGAAAATGCCTAGACCACAAAGAGCTATTCCAGGGGCTAGGCTCTCTGCATTATCCACAGCTGTAAGGAGTAGTCACAAAGGATAATATAGAGAACTAATAAGTTCTAGAACTTTTTTCCAGGCAATTATTACTGCTGCAGTAGCCTTAGCTATATGGGTTATATCCTGCCAAGGATGTAACAGCTGGCCAGCTTACAAAGCTTCAGAGCACCTTCCACATGACAAAACAGTCAGGCAGCTCGAGCAGAGAAGACTAAAATAAATGTTTAGGCACAAAACCCTTCAGAGCTTTCATGCCAGCAGAGGGAGGGAGGCTGACCCCTGAAACAACAATGCTATGAACAGAAATGATTAAGTGTCCACCAGCTGGCATAAAAATGCCAAAAAAAAAAAAAAACAAAAAACTGTGGATTGAGGGAGGGACCAGCTACTGCAACAGTGATTACTCAGACATCATAGTTTAAGTAATCTACCCCATAAAAGCTAAATACATTTGGGAGGTGGATTAGTGATTTATAAAAGAGTATGTAAAGAGAACCACATAGCAGCTTCTAGAATACAACCTTTACCAAAAAGCCATAGATGAAGCCAAGGCCCTGGCAGAGTGGGCCTTGACCTGCTGGGAATAGTTTTTTTTACGGCAAGTATAAAATGACAGTAGCCTTTGAGAAACTATTGGAACTAGCCTGTTTTGATACAGGTAGTTCTTACATTCACAAGAAATGAACAATTGATCAAAAAAATCTCCATCTCTGTCTGCATTTTATTTTGAAGTAAGGTTTGGTTACTTCTGTTTTTTTTTTTTTTTTTTTTTTTTTTAAATATCTCTTTTCCCTTAAATTACATTTGTTTTGTTTTAAGTTTTCTGTTGGAGTTTTAAGAGCTCTTGGCTAGGGTCAGTTTGCAAAATAACTCTTTGCTGGCTTTTCTAACAGTGAGTAACATCAGCTAATTAGTGGGAGGAGCTGAGAAATAGCATTCCTCGTTTAGCAAGAAATATTTGGAGGCATCTCTACTTAACTGGAGTACTTGTTTGGCTTGCTTGCTGTACTCTGCCTGAATATTGCCGATCTCTGTCTGCATTTTATTTATCCCACCCACTTGCCCAACTAACTGTTACATTCTTAACCTTGGTGGGTTTTGAGTTGCCCGCCCCTGAATTTGGACACTCCTCCCAGTCCCATCTCATTAGCTCATTCTGAGTATGGAGAGATCGTTTGGGAAAGGCCAACCCTTTAGTTTCTTAACCTCGAATCATCGTCCATTTCCTCCCTTCCCACTTAAAAAATGCACTTTTGTGGAAGTATGTCTTTGATAAAGGTTTAAATGTCTTTGATAAAGGTTTAAATACAAACTTTAACCAGTGTACCCTACTCCAGCTACCTGCCCAGGACTGCCAGCAGCCAATATCACCGGTCCTATCACCTTTCCAACCTAGACCCTCTTCCATCAGTCTCCTCTCACCATTTTATATACCTTCTCTCTCTTTTAGCTGTACTCCTACTGCTTGATTTCTACCACATTTACCCCATTCCCACCTGAATAACTCTGGTAATTCTCCCTCTGGCCACTAGGTGGCATACTTACTACTATCTGGTTTTCTCCCTCTTGTCTTCTTTCCTAACTCCCCCAAATCGTTCTTTTCCTTTTATGTCTACCCTCTATACTTTCTTTTCCATCCTGGTCCTGCCCATCACCCCACTGTTTAACTCCTTTAACCCATATTTTACATCACCATAGCTTTACCTTAACTTATTCTTTTCTACACTTATACTTAGGCTACTTTTTATAAGGTTACACTACATATACATACAGACCTAGTTCAAACCTACCTGCTGCTTCCACACTTCACTGATTGTTTCTTGTCTGTACCACACAAAATTAATTTCTTGTGTCTGTTTTCCTTTAGACGCTATACCCCACCTTTTTTCCCCTTTCCCTCCTCCACACACTTATCTTACCTCTGCTCACAACACTACACCCCTCCCACTTTTGTAGTCAACCCCCTCTCTGTTTTTCAGGTACTCTCCTTTACCCTTATTTCCCGCCTTAGACCTGTACCTGTGCTCCTCCTTCATAACCCTCCCCCAAACTCCCCACCCAACCCTATAAATATATCCCTATCGCCCTGGGCGCCATCTTTTCTCTAACTCCGAGCTGTTTGGCTGTTGTGCGACCTGCGCCTGGTACTGGATTTTAACCCAAAGTAAGTTGTTATACAGCATAATGTTTTAGCGGTTCATTACTGTCTATATGTTTTTTTTTAGACTTAGTTAATGATGATTATTATCGCTGTGTAATTATTACTGTGCTTTTGAACCTGCCTATATACTCGTGTTTGCGAGTTTGAATGTAGACATCTTACTGTTTGAACTTGTCTGTCAGCGTTGCTATATTATTCTGGTCCTCTTGCAATGACTTATTAAGTGTTCCTAACTTGTCGCTAGACCACTTGCAACTACTTACTGATACTGAAAGTAGTGTCGGAACATGTTTGATAGAGTCGCTAACTGAGTACTGTAAAACTTGTAGCTGTTTATAGTGGAGACGTTGATTATTGTAATATACATGACAGCGTCGCCAACTTGTTATTGAGCCTTTTGTAACTGCTCAATGCTTTACCTGGTATGCATAACGCGATCCCTTAGTTGGCACCTTTTTAACTACCGACGATATTTTGGTAAACTGTGTTATTGTATACCTGGTATGCATAGCGCTATCCCTTAGTTGGCGCCTTTTTAGTGGCTGATGATCTTTAGGTAGACTATTACTGAATATACATTGTAAAGCATTCTACATCTTTTCTGTCCATATATGAAGTGTTTAGAACGTTTTTTAGCGTCGCTAACCCTGTACTGAACAACTTGTAGCTGTTTATTGTGGAAAAGTTGACTATTGTAATACAGATGATAGCGTCGCTAACTTGTTACTTAGTCTCTTGTAACTGCTCATTGCTTTACCTGGTAGGCACAGCGCTATCCCTTAGTTGGCGCCTTTTCAGCTGCTGACGATATTTAGGTAAACTGTGTTTCTGAATACCTGGTATGCATAACGATATCCCTTAGTCTGCGCCTTTTTAGCTGCTGACGATATTTAGGTAGACTGTTTTACTGAATATACATTGCAAAGCATTCTAATTCTTTTCAGTCCATATATGTTTAATAGCCTGGTTTAACTGTGTGAATATATGTTTAATAGCATGGTTTAACTGTGTGAATATACTTTTATAGGTGTTTAAACTCAGCCCCCTTCCTGCTTTACTTGAGTCTAGGCACATATTTGTAACATTTGTCCATAACCACGCTGGCTCATACTTATGGTGTAATAATCTCATTGTGAATGCATATTCATACTACTGCTATAACACTCTTAATACTAAGTATATTACTGTTTAGTATTGTTTTATTTGATTAAGCTGATACTGTTTCTGCTAGCAAATATTATACTACATTTTTGTCTTACTATCTTCCTCTTTCTTCTCTTGCTATTACAGTAGTATCACTAAGTGGACCCCACAAAACTACACCTCCACCTCAGCCCTCCAGGAAGACCTGAACCTCTGGCTAGTGAAAAACTACTCTCAAAACCTGGTTTAGCCTTCCAACAAACTGTGGAAGTATAATAAATAATAAATAATAAAAGTAGAAAACACAACTCAATACCGAAGACGTTCTCACCAAAAACAAGAAGAGGTAGTAATGAAGTCCAAAAAGTGAGAACAGTCACCACGAGTAAATCCTTCTATAGAGTAGTCCCAACTCAAGCTCCTGACACACTGAAAATATCCACGATGGAAATATGTAAAAAATTCATTTATTGGAAACAGAGAATAAGCTTTCATAGTTAAACTATGCTTCATCAGATACAATGTCATAAAATGATTCCAAAATACTTATACTAAACAACTTTTGGCGGGCTCATTAATTTAAAATGAAGCTTAATTGCCTTTCATCAATTTAAAGCCATCATTACATTCAAATGCAGTTTAAATTCAATCCAATTCATTTTCTAAAGTGCAGCATTCACACTCATCACAAAATATTTCAAAGCATTACAAAAACCCTCTGACTAGACAAAACGCTGCAGACTTCAGACATAAAAAATGCATTTACAAGCTCATAATTCAAAAGTGCATATTTTGAACAAAAGCATTACAACTTGGCAAATGGCATTCAGAAATGAGAACACATCCCTCACAGGCTGAGAGTTCTTTCAACAAAATACTATCATGGTGTTCCTTGTCTCTTAACTCATATAAACATAGCTAGAATCCCTTACCTTAATTGTAAGAAAATCTATCCAATGCAAGTTATTTAAGACAGTTCCACCATCGGTAAAAAAGCTGCACCGAAGAAGCATCAACAAACTGTTTGCCATTGCAAATTAAACATCATCCTATTCGCTATTGAGGTCACATGTCTGGATTCTCAGTAGGGAGTTCCTCCTGACATAAAAAGTTGTCACCACGGTCCTAAAACAAGACCATAGAGACCGGGAACTAAGCTTTAATGGCTTTAAATTGATGAAAGGCAATTAAGCTTCATTTTAAATTAATGAGCCCGCCAAAAGTTGTTTAGTATAAGTATTTTGGAATCATTTTATGACATTGTATCTGATGAAGCATAGTTTAACTATCTTGGCTTATTCTCTGTTTCCAATAAATGAATTTTTTACATATTTCCATCGTGGATATTTTCAGTGTGTCAGGAGCTTGAGTTGGGACTACTCTATAGAAGGATTTACTCGTGGTGACTGTTCTCACTTTTTGGACTTCAAACTGTGGAAGTATGTCTTTGATAAAGGTTTAAATACAAACTTTAACCAGTGTACCCTACTCCAGCTACCTGCCCAGGACTGCCAGCAGCCAATATCACCGGTCCCTATCACCTTTCCAACCTAGACCCTCTTCCATCAGTCTCCTCTCACCATTTTATATACCTTCTCTCTCTTTTAGCTGTACTCCTACTGCTTGATTTCTACCACATTTACCCCATTCCCACCTGAATAACTCTGGTAATTCTCCCTCTGGCCACTAGGTGGCATACTTACTACTATCTGGTTTTCTCCCTCTTGTCTTCTTTCCTAACTCCCCCAAATCGTTCTTTCCTTTTATGTCTACCCTCTATACTTTCTTTTCCATCCTGGTCCTGCCCATCACCCCACTGTTTAACTCCTTTAACCCATATTTTTACATCACCATAGCTTTAAACTTATTCTTTTCTACACTTATACTTAGGCTACTTTTTATAAGGTTACACTACATATACATACAGACCTAGTTCAAACCTACCTGCTGCTTCCACACTTCACTGACTGTTTCTTGTCTGTACCACACAAAATTAATCATAACCTCTCACTTGACACTACTATTGAAATAATTATTACAAAACTGCAACTCAACCAACAAAAAACATTAAATATTGCCTGTACCCATCTTCCCCCAGGAAAGAATCCAGCCATATTAGAAGACCTTCTACACTGGCTCTCACTAAATCACCCTCAAGAGACAATACTCTTAGGGGATTTTAACATTGACTGGAACTTATGTAAACAGACTAATCCATCTACCCTTATCAACCTGCATGGTTTCTCTCAAATAATCAACCTCCCAACTAGAATAAATAAACTTAATAACAAAGAAAGTATACTTGACTGGATTTTAACAAATAGTCCTCAGCAAAAATATACAACAGGGACTCTCCCAGATGACCTCAGTGATCACTCCCTCACTTATATTATTAGGCAAAAAAACAACACTACTGTCCCTATTCAAGTCAGATCATTCCGTAGTAAGAAATACTTTGACCTCAACCACTTTCAAAATGAACTCATGCAAGTAAACTGGACACCTCTTAAATCTCTCCCAATAGACGAAGCAGTTAGTCACTTTAATAATACTTTTCTCACTATCCTGGAACACCATGCCCCAATGCTCTATGCGTGTCAAATCTAAAACAGCCCAATGGCTCTCAAATAACACTAAGAAACTTATCTTAAATAGGAACAAGGTCTGGGCTAAATGGCGAACTACAAAAAGCCTAACTGATAATGTCACTTTTAGACAACAGAGAAATATGACAAAGAAAGCCATCATACAAGATAAAAGAATTTTTATACCCAGCTTCAGCAATCTTCACCCCACCAACCACATAAATTTTGGTCCTCTATCAATAAACTATTATCCCCGGGTAAAGTTGCCACACCAAACCCTTCTGGCTCTGACCCCAACTCCCCCTTACAAACAGCCAATGCCTTCAACACTTTCTTCACTTCAGCCATACTAAACCTAGCTAATCAACAAAATCCTGATACCTCCAAACTATTTACACCTAGCTCTATTCCCCCCCATTTCACCTTCAACCCATTCCTACCTCTCAAATACTGTCCTTACTTTATAAACTAAAACCTACAACCCCCTCTGCTGACCAATTACCAGCTGAATACCTCCAACTAGGTGCAAAAGCCTTAGCATACCCCATCTCTATACTCATTAATAGGACAATAAAAGAAAGTACAATTCCATCAGTCTGGAAAATCTCTTATATTATCCCTCTTTTTAAAGGAGGTGACTCTACTGAGTATTCTAACTACCGCCCAATTGCACTACTATCTCCACTTGGAAAAATAATGGAGAAGTGTGTCCACAAACAGTTACTAAATCACCTACTAGACCACAAACTCCTGGCTAATTGCCAACATGGGTTTCGACCATACCATAGTACTAGTACAGCCTTACTATCCTTCATTGACTCAATTAACAAAAACCGTAACAATAATACTCCTTCAGCATTCTTCGTAGACCTGTCCAAAGCCTTTGACATGGTAAATCACCAGCTTCTTCTCCATCGTTTAAAATCTTTTTCTCTAGATAATCTTGCCTTATGCTGGTTCACATCTTACCTAGACAACCGCAAACAAGCAGTTCTATGGGACAACCAACTCTCTGATCTCCTCCCCACCACTATAGGAGTCCCTCAGGGCTCTATTTTAGGCCCACTCTTATTTTCCATTTTCATTAATGAACTTTATCTAGCTACTCCACAATCAACTTGTATTCAATATGCAGATGATACTACCATCATTTGTGCAGCCTCTACACAGTCAGAACTTCACTCTCTTACACAAAAAACCTTCTCAACTATAGAACAATGGTTCTCTAATCATTGCCTTCTCCTTAACCCCAAGAAAACCAAACTCTTGCTTTTTTCACCCACCCATTTGTCTACCTCTATCCATTTTACGCTAATATCTGACAATGGAACCATTATCTCTCCTGACCAAACAACAAAACTCTTGGGTATCACTATTGACAATCAATTAAAATTTGACAATCATATTAATCTTACAATAAAATCGACCAACAGAAAATTAGGCTCTCTCTATAGAATCAAATCTTTTCTTACTCCTGAAGCCAAAACTACCATAGCCAGAACTCACTTAATCTCAACCCTTCTATATGCTTCCTCCATATACACAAACCTCTCTAAACATAATCTTAGCAAACTTACCTCTTTCATATAATAATATTGCCAGATTTGCAACTGCCTCTCCATATAGAACTCATCATTGTTTAAATCTCAAAAGCTTGGCTGGATGGAACTACCACACCTCATACAATACTATCAACTCACTATTGCCCATAATGCCCTACATCACCCTGAAAACACCCCAATACTCTCCACCCTCATAACACCCTATAACAATCTGAGGCATCTACGCTCCACCAACAAAATACTGGTCCAAACATCCCGATCCAAAAACTCAGCAGGTGACTCCACATTTTCCAACTCAGTTGGCAAAATATGGAACAAGTTACCACAGGAACTTACATCCCTAACATCACTCTCCCACTCTCCCAATTTCAAACTAAACTAAAATCCTTCCTAAATATGCATTGGCTATGCTCTTGTCATAACCCAGGTTAGCTCTCTCTTTTTTGCATCATTATCCAACTCCTTAACACCCATTCTCTTTCTTCTCCATACTCTTTTGAAGTATTTAATATTCTTATCCTTTCTTTCTCTTCTCCATCCAAGGTTTTTGATTTTACTCAAAAGTTAATACAACGTGTTTAAAAGTTATTACATATGTTTTTTCTCTGTATTTTTGTAGATTATGTATATCTTGACATTGTTTAGTAGTTTGTAGTGGAGCTTTTGTCCCCGGGCCTCCACTGAAAATGGACATATATCCAGTTGGACTAGCCCGGTAAACAAATGTAAAATAAAAATAAATAAAATAAACTTTATTCAGCTGACTTTACTGTACGCGCGTTTCTTCCTACTTTATTCACGGCTTGTTCTTAAAAAAAAAAAGTGTTTAACTGCATTTATTCTGCTACATTTATTACTGCTTGTTAGTAGCCTGATTAAACTGCAACCGTTATTCTAAGCCTCTTGGCTTTGGTTTAAGCACTTCGGCTTCAGGCCAGTTATTTTACATCAGGAAGATTTGTTGTCTAAAAACTTTTGTGGCAGGAGAGGATAGCCTACACCCTTCTAAGCTGGGAATTGCCGATGAAGACTTATTGTGCCTGTTATTCCAAGTGTCTTTGTTCTGGTTTAAGCACTTGGGTTCCAAACCATTTATTTCACACTAGGAATGTTTATGGTCTACACTCGGAGTATTCCACTGAACTGAATGTTTTTTTTTTTTTTTCCCCCCGTTTCTAGTACTTCTGCAGTTTATAGCACAGGCTAAACTCAGGTTTGCTGAACCTAGACTATTTGGTATGATTTGAGCACTAAAGACAGTCATCTTACATTAAGAAGGCCCCCCTGCACCCTTGTGGGAGAAGTGTGCAGCCAAGGACCCATCCAAGTTGGTTGTGATGTCTAGCAGACATTACAGAAACATAATCCTGTGTGAAGGAGTCAAGAAAAAGACTTTTGAATGCTCTCTTAGAACCACTTGGGGGAGAGGGAGGGACAGAGATTCCAGACACTTGACTCCACAAATATATACCCTGTAGCCTGCAAAGAGCTAGAACCAGAACTAGACAACTTTGACACTCTTGGTGCAGTGGATATTCAAAAGGGTAAAGCAGAGAAGAGACGTGTCACAGTCATTAAAAACATTAAGAAACACCTTAAGTCTGGATGAATAGGGATGTTATAAGGATCTCTAGTGTTACAGGGAAGCCTGAAAAAGAGGAAAAAAAGGCAACCGGTTGTGGTGACATCATTATGAATTTGGGAACAACAAAAAAAAGATTAAACACTGGCCCTAAAGAATTATCCTTTTTTGGCACTAGTAACATCCTTGAATAAAAATCTGTCCCCACCTGGGAAGGAGGAAATGGTTCTATCACTCCTTCGGACATGTGATGAAGAACAGGTGGAAACATTCTAGCAGGAGAGAGAGACAGAGAGAGAGAGAGAGACAGAGAGAGAGAGAGAGAGACAGAGACTCCCAGGACGGGGCATCAGAAACTGAGCTCTCCTTGGAATTTGAATCAGAAAATCAGAGGAAAAACCCTGTATCAGTTCTTCCATCTCCGTGTTCAGATTCAAATTTTTTTTTTTCCTGAAGAGGATTTTTTTTTACCAGAAACGAAGGATCAATAGCCTGAATTAAACCATAATTCAGACCCAGTAAACTATCCCTATCCAAAGAAAATTAAAAAAAAAAAGTAGACACATGCTTAGCTTTTGGTTTCTTTTCAACAGGAAAATGGGGCTGGCCATGACATTAATGGCAGTAAAAGCTTCCTCAGGGATGGGTACAGAATTCAGACAACAGGGACACTTCCCCTGTCCACTACCAGAGCCAACAAGAGAGCGTCTCTCACTTACCCACTGAGGGGAGATCCCAACAACCACAGAGGATATAGCCAATCCCTGGGCCACAGTGGCTATAGGTGCTACACCACAGGATTCCAGGGTAAAAGATGAGTGGCCTGTTGTACAACAAATGACCACAGCAGAAGAGTCACCCACCTGTGGTAGGAAAGGATGTTTGCTTAAAAAAAATTTTTTTTTTTTTGCATGTCTGGAAGGAGGACTGATAGCCTGCTCCATGGATAACCAAAAATATTGCCTCTTTTGCTGAGAAGACCAGCAGCAATTGCCAGTAAATACTACCAGTTCACAAAAGTTGGATAGAACACATAAAAAGCACTCTATTTTACTTTTTTGGGGCTGGAATAATTTCACAAAAACATGTTTTCATGTCTTTATACTTTTAAATGGAGTGCTCATTTTTTTCTGTCAATTAAAAAACGTAAATTAGTCTCAAGACAATCCATTAAAACACAGCACTCCTACATTTAAAAACAACTTTCCTGAAGAGAAGAGTAATAAAACATAAAACTGAGAAAATAGAAGCCCCACCCCAAGGAAACTTATCTGCCCAGCAAACAAAAGCATAAACTGGCTGCCAATTCTCAAAAGCTCAAAGGAGCTTACTCTTATGACGGCAATAAAGCTGTGAAGGCCTTTACACCCAAACTTGTCGCTTAACACCTTGGGAGGGTGGAAAATGTCCTGAAGCTTTGGACGTTGGCCAGCTGTTTTTTTTTTTTTTATTGAATCACTTGCGACATAGGCAGATTCATTTATACAAAAGTAAGCAAACCATACTGACAAGCTAACATTTACAAACATTATGTATCGTGTACATAGTTACATATCCTACAATCTAGACAATTATTCAACTTTTGCCTTCTCTTAAACTTCATGACCCCTCCAAAACATTTTCCTGGATGCACTTGTATATTGAAAAAAAATGAAAAATTGTGGAAACATTTACTTTTAAGCTTTTTTAAAGATTCCACCTACTATTCTTTTAGCTCTGTTTCAATATTCACTACTTCAAATATACTTGGTTTAGATTTTGATTTTCTAGTAAGTACGTTTTAGGTAGCCACCAGAATTAAACTTAACAAGGCCTTACTAGGTCTAGGCAATTCATATCCTGCATCCCAGCTAAAATATGTCCTTCATTAGATTCAGTTACTCGCCCAGTACTCCAAACAGTACTCTGTAGAGAATTTTTAAAAAGTCTGTCAAGCTCATTCCTTTCAAAAAACATATGTTCCCAGTTACCTCTTCCTTCCACATCACACACCCAACATTTGCCATCTACCTCAGGAATAATTCTCTGGAGTCTGGCTTGAGGTATAAAAGTATCTATGCAAACACTTCCAGGCAAAAAATCCTAAATCTTCTAGGACTTTGTTGCACATTTGAGAGCCATACATGTCTGCCCATTGCTTCTTTGTGAAGGTACAAAAAGTCATCATTGGCAATAAATTCACCTTTTCCTGAACACCATACCAATTATATATTTGAATTTCTTCATCCCTTATTTTCTTTGCCAATGGTTTTAAATGCACTGCAAACAGCAAAGGAGAAACATACCCCTGCATGGTTCCTCTGTTTAGACAACTTATCAGAAAGGAAGCCTCCCACTTTGATTTTAGTCTTCAATCCCTCATATACATCATTCTAATTAACCTTATTATTGTATCAGAAAATGCAGTTTTCCATTGCCCTACTCATAAAACCCCAGCTTACTCTGTCAAATGCTTTCACTGCATCAAGACCTTCAACTTTGTTGGTCCAATCGTTTTTGTGCTACAGAGTTACCATCAAAAATATTTGCTTAACATCAATCTTCATCTCCTTTTAATGGGTAGGTGGGGGAAGAGCCAGTACATCATCTTTACTTTATTACCCTGTTTTTGTATCTTAGTAGTTATTGTTTTTTATCTTGGTAGTTATTGGTAACTTATCTAAAATAGTTATTTGATGCGTTTCAAAGTTCTCCATTAAATGGACAGGTTCTCAGTGAAATATAATTTCGATCAAGTATAGAAAATTTTTGTACCTTGGGGAATAAATTGTTACATTCTCAGAGTTCCTGCTATTGCACTCATGTGTTCCATACCAAACATGTCCATAAATTTCTTCAGAAATCTACCTTCTTTTATTACTTTCCCCTTCCTAGTCCCCCATTGCAAGTCTAAGTCCAGTCCCCACCCAAATAACCCCTGCTGAAAGATAATTTCTCCCATTTTTAAGCCCCAAAATATCAGCTTTAGGTGTAAAACAAATACACACCAGTGTATCCCTCATCCCTTACTACTACAAACCTGCCATTATCTTCCATCACTATAGGAGCTCCTATAGCAATTAATACAAGTACTTGTCTTTTCCTTTGTTCCTGACATTCTGCAGAATATCCACCCACAAATCCTTTATCAAATCCACATGATCAGTTTTTCCAAACTTGTCTCCTGTAGCACTATTACATTCTGCATTTCTTAATGTAACCAAGTATTTTTGTCAATATCCGAGACCATTCACATTCCAAGATAATACAGAAAGCGTCATCATGGTAAGAAGTAAATATTCCTACCCATTATACATGGCAGTATTTTTTAAAATGTCCAATTCCAGCTTTTATGATACATGTACCCATTAATGTTTGGCAGGTTAATCCTTTATACAGAGAGTTTTCCTTATCAAAACCTATGTCACATTTTACATGGCTTTTTTGGAGGGTTTATATTAAAACAAATAACCCCCGCCAGAACCTATTAACTTACTACAAATATACATAATACATCTTCAAATAATGAAGTATAACCTTCCCAATAGGAACATTTGTGCCAAACAGCTAACACAGGCCCCAGTTAAACAGAAATTTATGCTATCCATGCCAAGATGCATGATAGTGCTGCACTAGCACTAACTGTTTTTCTTTTAAATCTTTATCACTCCCCATGTGAAAACTATTAACTTTAAGCTTTGAAGAAACTAGTGTTTTGCCTTTTATTTCCATAGTAACAGCTTGCTTCCATGGAAAAGAGAAAAAAATAATAGTCTTCTGTTGTAGCATAAAAGACAAACATTTATTGCAAAAGTATGAGAAAACATATCCGCTCTACATACATTATGATTGTGTACACCCCCATCTCCATCAAGGATTACAATCTAATGTGTTTTTCTTCTCTTTTTGCACTATAAATGACAACACTGAACAGCAAAAAAGCATAGTTACTTTTTTTCCTTCCTCCTCCCCTCAGAGTCTCTTCAAAATTGAAATGGCACGAAGTGAAAAGTCCACTTGTTCCACATTCTTATACAGATGTATTTCACAAATGTGATTAGTGAATTCATATGAGACTGCAAAGCATACATTTCAATGTTGCTGGTCTTCTTTCTGTCCCTCTACATCCCAACCTCCAGACTCCTGTTCAATTCCATGGTGCCCCAGGTTCTTCTGGTCAACTCAACTCCTGTGTTTTTCTCGGTCTCTTAAGCATTTTCCTTTAAGAGCAGTGGAAAAGGTTTCACTAGCAAAGTCTCACAGTGTGCTCTATTATCAGAACAATCTTCTTCTTTCGGCTGCTCCCACTAGGGGTCGCCACAGCAGATCAACCATTTCCATTACTTCCTGTCCTCTGAATCTTGCTCGGTCACACCAACCACCTAACCACCTGCATTGTCCTCTCTCACCACATCCATAAACCTTATCTTAGGCCTCCCTCTTTTCCTGTTATCTGGCAGCTTCATCCTTCGCATCTTTTTCCCAATATACTCTGCATCCCTCCTCAGCACATGTCCAAACCAACGTAATCTTGCCTCTGGCTTGGTCTCCAAACCTTCCAACCTGGGCCGACCCTCTAATATACTTATTCCTAATCCTGTCAATCCTCGTCACACCCAGTGCAAATCTTAACAATCTTCAACTCTGCCACGTCAAGCTCTGACTCCTGCCTTTTTGTCAATGCCACTGTCTCTAACCCATATAACATAGCTGGTCTCACTACCCCCTTGTATGCCTTCCCTTTCACCCTTACTGGTACTAGTCTGTCACAAATCACTCCTGACACTTCTCCACCCACTCCATCCTGCCTGTATTCTTCACCTCTCTTCCACACTCACCATTACTCTGAACTGTTGATCCCAAGCACTTAAACTCATCCACCTTCGCCACCTCTACTCCCTGCATCATCACCATTCCTCTATCCTCCCTCTCATTCACACACATATATTCCGTCTTAGTCCTGCTGACCTTCATTTCTCTTCTCTCTAGAGCATTTCTCCGCCTCATCAGAACAAAGAGAAGCACAATCCCTTTCTGCTTTACGGTTCAGTTTTTGTTGCATTTCCTCCTTAGCTAAAGTATTCTGAAGACAGCAGCTTAGATTTTATGCCTACATCTCAACAGTCCCGGATTACTAGAATAAAATTTCTCTCTTTTGCCTGGCATCCACTGAACAAATCATTTCCACAAACACTCTCCAACTTTTAGTTTTTTTTCCCCCTTTTACCACAGTTTTGTCAGGATCAATGCTTTCTGCTGGTAGATTTGCATCTTTACTTATAAAAGTTTTAGAGCATACACATGAAGGACCCTTTCAATTAACAAATCCTGCTGTGGAATATCAACCCAGTTGCTTATTTGTGCCTTCATAACATTAATACGGTCTGTTCCTTCCCATTTTTTGGTACAACTGAAAATCTCAGGTTTTCCCTGCGAAATGCCCTTTAATGCTACCATTTTTTTAAACATCTCTTCACGAGCAATCTCGTACTTAGCCTATTTATTTTGACCTCTGAATTTTACAGTTTTAATCAACTTACCCGAGTATCCGTTTAAAGCTTCTTCCATTTTTTCTAGCCTTTTGTTACTGGAGTTGATATTGTCCTTCAGTATTTTGTTTATTTTTAATCAGCTCTGAGCACATTTGACTTACTTTTTCCTTTAGATTACCAGAAGCCATGTCTTGCACCAAACCTGGAGCTTGAACTGCTTAACAGCTGCAGGATTCTTTCCAGTTAGCGTTTTCTCCTCACCTTTTCTAGGCGATTTTCTTTCAGGTTCTCTTAGGTTTACTCTTTACAGCCATCCAGGCACTTTACTATCAGCAACTGAATTTTACTCAAGTTGATAATATCTCTGGCTGCATTTTCTCAGTTTGTTTGCACAATGGCAGAACTGAAGTTAAGCTGCTGATCACTATGCAGCCATCTTGGAAGTGCACCAGTTGTTATGCTCTTGGCAGAATATAACCCATATACCTAAAGATAGTGCAGCAGTGATCAATATTATGAACATCCAGAGAAATGCTTCTCCTTGAGTCAGCAGTAAAATCCTAAAGATTCACCTCCCTTTGGTTTCCAATATACCT
Organism: Protopterus annectens; assembly: GCF_019279795.1. Classification (NCBI taxonomy): domain Eukaryota; kingdom Metazoa; phylum Chordata; order Ceratodontiformes; family Protopteridae; genus Protopterus; species Protopterus annectens. Next base: position 229,236,468 of record NC_056745.1, read on the forward strand.
CCCTCCAAAAATTGTGCAGCCAATCAGCAAACAGAATTAGTGAAATTAAAGCTTTGGCAAGCTGGTCATGTGCTTAGTCCTTAGCAAGGCACTACTCAGTTTACTACAGCAAAAACCTCCCACTGAAGTAAGACATTTTCCTATAAAAAGTTTTCACATTCAGATAATATATCCCTTGCATGATGCGCTTGCCAATTCATGCAGTTAACATTTCCTTTATGACCATGAAGAAGGGCACCTCCTTTAAAGTAATTACTATGAACCACCGCATTAGAAAGGGTGAAGCCCCTCCTAAATGCAAATTTAGGAGAACCTGAAATGACCCCTTTAAAATTTCATCTGCTAAAATTACATGCCAATACTTCTTAACAATAACGATCTAAGATTATACAAGAAGTGTGGGTAAATGCACATAGATAACCTAAATTGAGATTAAAGTTGAGATTGTATTATTTTTCTCCTGTTCCAATTCCTCCCAACTCGTTCTATCCCTTTTCTTCTTTCCAGAACCATTCCACTGAACTTAAAACTGCTGTCTTTTACATCTTATAAGAACTTAATTATATTTCAATTCATCCACAAAATCTTCATATTTTGCAAACAAAAAAATGGTCAATACTATAAAAAGGTTTTACAGGAAACAAAAAGGATCATCCAAATAATGTTGGCTTGAAAAGCAAAACCAAATCTATTATTCTGCAACCATTCTACAAAATGTTATAAGCCTCTACTATCCTATACAATGAATAAATCAATAAATACAATATGAAATCTATAATAGATTTAGTGCCAACTTCACCCTCCCTTACCCCCTAAAGGGCCCATGTCAATACCAAAAATTGCCAAATTCTGGTAATCATGGCCACACAGGTTAAAAAACACTCTACAGCATCCATGGGACCAGACGACATCTGTGTACCACAAAATGGACAGGCACCTCACCCAAGTGTCATGTTTAATCATAGCCTCACCTCAGGCTACATGCCCAATGAGTGTCGCACAGCTAGTTATCCCACTCCACAAGGGGGTATCCACCTTGGATCCCGGGAACTATCGTCCAATCAGTCTGACTAAACTGATCTGCAAAGCCATGGAACGGATCATGGATCTTATAAAACAAAGACATTGGCAACCTTCAAATACTGGGCCCCACCCAGGGCTGAGCTTGTCTCCTCAACCTGATTGTCTTCTTCGAATCAGTCTCCAGAACCGTAGACGAGGGTAAGGCAGTCCACACAGCCTATCTGGACCTCGCCAAGGCCTTTGACACCACCACCCACTCTGGAATCATAGATCAGAAACAGATGCTTGGTGCCAGAGCCATGGGAAGAAATAGCCAGGGAATTGTTATGGCTAGGCTTGTATAGGCCCTATGGCTGATAGCCTAGTACCAACCTATAAACTATGAATTTTAGTTGTCCATTTAGATTGGAGGTAAACAAATCTATGACTGATTTCCCCACTGGTGTACTATCTGTACGGATTTCCCCACTAGTATACTATCTGCAGGAAGAGCGCCCAGCATAGCATCCACCCAAGACATATCCTGGATCTGCTCAAATAGTTTGCTACAGTTTTCTGTTCTGAAGGAAAAAAACTATTGCTTATTGCTATGTTTCAGGCAAACACAGCCAGCCTATAAAGAGGGAGTGATCTTACTCCATTCTGTTTATGTTCCACATTACAAGTGCACTGTGTCACCCATCACCAATAAGAGAGTGCCTGGAGACGAAGGTTGATTTAGGGTATTCAAGAACCAATCATTTTCTTCACGGAAATGTATTTGGGCCTACTCCTGGACAGCAAACTGCACGCCATTCAGTGGACAAGCTAAAGAGCTGTACATGGCTCTGCTAAACTGCATGTGTGTGTTATTTACAGCATGTGCAGTAACAGTGGATTTTTAGCAACTTTTGTGATTTCAAATAAAGTGCGGTTTGCTGTGCGCTGTTTCCAGGTTCTTCTTTTTTTATGTGCAGTAACAGTCACAGAGAAAGGTGTAGCAGTCCCTCCCATCTAGGTTTGTACAACTCAGCCAATGGGGAAGGGAGTACAACCAACAATAAAAAAAACCCCATGGCTGCCAGAGTGAGTGATTGCCATGCCGCAATAGGCTCTCATCCCTGTGACAAAGAAAGTACAGTTTTGTACCTACCATAAATGTAGATGTTCAAGTGCTAATACAGCTGCAGTCATAACAGATGGGTTCTCCTGCCGTCAGGTGGGTCCTCAGTCGGCCGAATTCCAAAGTCTAGGTCTGGCGTCAGTTGTCGTCGCTTCTTCCCTGACGTCAGTGCGACAGGGGTATAAAGGAACCAGCCGACGCCATTTTCTTCAGTTTTTTCTTGCCCCAGATGTCAGGTGCCCCCAGAAGGAAGGCAATACATAAATTTGTGTAATAAAGCAATGCAATATAATCAAAATACAGTAGTTGCAAGCAAATACACCATAAATGAATACCCCAATCAGGTTGTATGAGGAGGTGTTAGCCAATAGGCCTGTCCCAAGAGGGGAAGGAGGGAGGGAAACCTGGACTGCAGCTGTATTAGCACTCACATCTACATTTATGGTAGGTACAAAACTGTACTATGTTCATCGTGCATACAGCTGCAGTCATAACAGATGGGTAGAATCCCAAAGCTAAGAAAGGGGTGGTAGGCACTAGGTGGAACTAGGAGGAGCCAGGATGCCCTGCAAGACTGCAGTGGCAAAGCCTGCTCTAGTTTTGGAGTATAATGGTAGGTGGTAGTGCTTGGAGAAGGTATGCACAGAACTCCAAGTGGCTGCTTCCAAAATATCTTTGGTAGGAACTCCTCTGAGGAAAGCTGCAGAGGTAGCTGTGGCCCTTGTGGAGTGAGATCTGATGCCTGTAGGTACAGTTTTGCCATGAAAAGAATAGCAAAAGCGTATGCAGTGGGCTATCCATTTTGAGATCATCTGTTTGGAAATTGGCTTTCCTTGAGCTCCTACAGCATAGGACACAAAGAGCTGTTCTGATATTCTGAAAGGCTTTGTTCTGTCCAAATAATAACGCAGTTGTCTGTGGATGTCCAAGGAATGTAGTAATCTCTCCCCTTTGTTTTGAGGATTAGGATAAAAGGTACGTAAGTGTATGGCCCGATTCAAAGCTACCCTGGATAGATACCACTTTAGGCATAAAGGACAGGTTGGTTCGTAAGGAAACTCTGTCCTGATGGAAGATGATAAAAGGCTGCACAGCCATGAGAGCTTGTAGTTCTGAAACTCTACGAGCTGAGGTAATAGCCAGAAGGAAAGCTGTTTTCCAGGACAAATATTGCAAATCTGATGGAGGCAGCTGGCTCAAAGGGAGGAAAGGTCAGTTTTTCCAGAATGAAATTGAGATCCCAAGCAGGTATTGGTCGTTTCCTTGGGGGTCTTAGATTCTTAGCCCCTCTGAGGAACTGTGAGAGAATAAGGGTGGATTAGTGTTGTATTCTGCAGAAATGGCTGAGGCATGGATTTTGATGGAGGAGAATGAAAGTCCACTGCTTAGCAGCTCAGCTAGATACTGTAGTATTTGAGGTAAATTCAGTTTTCCAGGATCCTGGCCCTTTTTCTCATTCCAGACACAAAACCGTTTCCATTTTGCGGAGTAAGCTTTTCTAGTTGACAGCCTTCTGGCCTCCAAAATGACATCCTGCACCTCCTTGGAGAGTAGGGTCTGTTGTGATGCTAAGGAATCTTCCATGCGGCTAGATTGAGTGTTTTTAGCTGGCTGTGAAGAGTTTTGAAGCTGTGCTGAGTCAGGAGAAGAGGCATTAGAGGCAGGGTCCATGGTGGGGAATGCGTCAGGCTCCTCAGGAGTGGGTACCAGTGTTGTCTTGGCCAGTCTGGAGCAATGAGAATCATCTTTGGTCTGTCTGCTCTGGTTTTCAATAGAACTTTGGGCAGCAGAGGAAGAGGTGGGAAGGCATAAACTGTCATTGATGTCCAAGATGTCCAAATGAAAGAGAGAGCGTCCACTCTCCAGGCCTTTGGATGGAAAATCCTTGAGCAGAATTTTGTCAATTGGTGATTTTTGTGGGAGGCAAAGAGATCTATGTCTGGCCTTCCCCATGCTTGGATTATTTCTGTAAAAACTTTTGGATGCAACTTCCATTCGTGTGGATCTGTCATATTTCTGCTTAGGTTGTCTGCCAGCGTGTTTTCCTTGCCTGGCAAGTACTGTGCTTGTAGTTCGATTTGTAAGTCCATGGCCATGTTCCAAAGTGACATGGCCAGTCTGCATAGGGGTATGAATGTGTTCCTCCCTGTTTGTTTATGTACCACATAACTGTGGTGTTGTCCGTTCTTATCAATAGTTGACCTGGTTGCAGAAGGTCTTTGAAAGCTATAATAGCATTTATTACTGCTAGCATTTCCTTCTGATTGATGTGAAGGTGCTTTTCTTTTTGGGACCATTTGCCCTGAATGCACCGATCTGTCATGTGCGCCCCCCAGGCGTAGTCCGAGGCGTCTGTTGTGATGACTTGATTTGCTTGAGGCTTGCTGAATGGAAGACCTGTGTTTGTTTGGCATGCTTGAGCCCACCACAGAAATTCCTTTTGTAGACATGGAATTAGTGGTATTAGTGTCGAGACCATAGGTTTTTCAGGTACCATTGACGTTTCCTCATATGCAGCTTTGCACATGGGATTAGTAAGATGCAAGATGCCACGAATCCCAGAGCCTGCATGATTTTCCTTGCAGTCAGCCTGGTGCAATTTGCTAGTGCTCTGAAGTATTGAGTTAGTTGCCCCTGCTTCTCTGGCGTGAGGTAGGCCATCTGGGTGTTTGTGTCCACGTTGGCACCCAGGAAAATTATCTTCCGAGAGGGTATTAGCCTTGATTTCTTTTTGTTGACTGTGTATCCCAGAGAGTTCAACAACATTATTACACAAGCCAGATGTTTCAGAAGAATGTGCTTGCTGTCCGCTTGGATCAGGCAGTCGCCCAAATAGGGGTATATTTGTATCCCTTGAAGTCTGCAGTAGGCAATTACTGATGCCAGGCATTTCGTGAATACTCTGGGCGCAGTAGATAAGCCAAAGGGCAATGCAGAGAAATCTGAGGTATCTTCTGCAATTTTGTCTGATTGGGACATGCAGGTATGCCTCCTTGAGGTCCAATGTTACCAGCCAAGACTCCTTGCCCAGCATGGGAAGAAGCTGCTGTAGAGTGAGCATCTTGAATTTTGGTACGAGTAGAAATGTGTTTAGGATGGATAGGTCCAAAATAGGTCTCCAATCTTTTCCCTTCCTTGGTACCAGGAATAGTCTGGAATAAAAACCTTGACCTTGTTCGTGTGTAGGTACCTCTTGAATAGCTTTCATGTCTATGAGATCTGTAATTTGCCTTTGTGCCTCTGCCCTTTGATTGTGTGGCAGGTTTGGCATGCCTCTCATTTTTGGAAGGGTGTGAAAATGGAATCTGTAGCCTCTGTTTATAATGTCCAGGATACATTTGTCTTTTGTGACAATATGTCAATTTTTTTAAAATAATGCCAGTTTTCCTGCTTGGCATGCAAAGGGGAAAGTCATTGGGCTTGCTTTCTGAATGATTGCGAGTTATCCTCACCACCTCTTTGTGTAGGAGCTTGCCATTGTCTGCCTCTAAACGATCCTTGGGATTGTCCTCTGCCCCTCGGGCGCCTGTATCTACCTCTTTGGGGTCTGTCCGTGGCTGGAAAGGACCAATTTTTGGAAGGCCAATTTCTACCGAAACGTGGGGGTTGTACCTGTAGAAAATCTTTCACAGTTTGCATTGATTTAGCCTTTTCCTCCATTTTCCTTAATACCTCCTCAGCATTAGCACCAAATAATACATCCTTTTGTAGAGGGGCATGTAGTAATTTAGCTGACATGATCAGGCAAGGTTTGTTCCATGAGCCAGGCATGTCTACGTATGACTGATCCTGTAACAGCAGCTCTACATGAGGCCTCTAGAGCATCAAAACCACATTGTAAGGTATGCTTACCCACTTGTTCTGCACTATGCATCAAATCCTGCAACTCCTTCAAGTCTGGTTGTTCAGGTTGTGACATTTTACTTTTCAATTGTGATAACAAAAACTGTTGGTATTTTAGCATATGGAACTGACAGTAAGGCCCTCATGGTTAAGGTAGCCGAGGTATATACCTTTTTTCCCCACCTTTCTAAGGATCTGGAATCTCTCTCGGAAGGTAATGGATTTTTAGCAGTGGAGGCCTTAATTCCCTTGGGGCCCTGTGAGATGGTTTCTGGGTCAGCAGCATGACTATACAAGAAATTGGTGTGAGTCAGGAACCCTGTAGTACCCGTCAGGCTCGACTGGGGCTGGAGGCAGAGAATCTGGGTTAAGGCAGGCCTCAGAGTAAACATCATCTAGGATGTCCAAGACAGGAGGTATAGCCAGAGGCCTGTGCTGAGGTAGCAAGAGAAATTCCCTAAGCCTTTTCTTGGAATCTGAATAATCTTGGCCTTCCCAGTGGAAGTGTTCCCTTAAGGTATGCAAAGTTTCCCCAAAAGAGTAATCCTCTGGGGGGGATACAGAAGGAATGGACTCCTCTGCATCAGAGTCCTCAAAAGGGGAGTAAGAATGTTCCTGATCATCAGAGTGCTCTGAAATAATGGAGCCCTGATCAGAGGAGGGGGATTCTTCCTCCACTCTGGGCCTTTTGTCCGGTGGGGGTTGAGAACCCCTGATAAGAGTAATTAAATCCTCAGCCATTTTAAGCATCTGTTTTTTAGGCATGGGGCCTGGAGATGGGCCCTGTGTAGCTTGTCTCTTAGAATGCATGGCTGCTTTAGACTTAGTGAAAGCCTTGATGGAAAAAGAAGAGGAAGGTCTGAAGACACCTTGAGTGGAGGTAGACCTGTCCACATTTTGAGGTTCAACGCCAAGAGTGGCTTCGGTATCTGTAGTCGGGGTGTGGGCCGAGGAGCCTGCGACCTCGGGCACAGGAGACACCGCCAATGAAGTGTCGTCGGTAGTCAGGGGCTACGTAGGCGCCTCGCTGAGAACTGGACCACGTGTAGTCGGCTTTGGCGTGGTGTCGGTAGAGGCCGCGGACCTAGTGTGTCAGTCCTTATCTTTGCATTTTTTAGACAAAACTGGAGTCGGAGTATCCGACGACAATATAGTTAAATGTTTTTCCAAAATAATGCTGGGCGAACTCCGCCCGACGCTTAATGGTGCGTTTGTTGAATGTAGCACAAAAACGACAGACCGAGACGTCGTGGTCTGGGCCTAAACAAGGTATACAGAGGGAATGGAAATCCTTATGCGGTATTTGCTTCCCACATGAAATACAATTAACTTTGTCTGACATCGGTCTGAGGCAAGAAAAGTTTCCCCAACGGGGCACTTAGCTTTCAAGAAGACTTCGGTTTCAAAATTTTCGTAATTTCAGGAGCTGGCCGACCGGCACTTGCGAACTGCTTCTGCTTCGGGCACCGCGCGGCAAGAAAGACTGGAGAAAATGGCGTCGGCTGGTTCCTTTATACCCCTGTCGCACTGACGTCAGGGAAGAAGCGATGACAACCGACGCCGGACCTAGACTTTGGAATTCGGCCGACCGAGGACCCGCCTGACGGCAGGAGAACCCATCTGTTATGACTGCAGCTGTATGCACGATGAACATCCAACAGGCATTGGCACAAAAGGGGCTAGATGGCCAGCAGGCACAAGAAAACACAGCAATAACAGACTCTGGACATTGCTTCTTTTATGTCACAAGGAGATTTCAGAACACACTTGAGTCTTCTAGTGCATAAACTGAGGTATGGGCAAAGTTTGCAGCTGGGTCACTAGTGTGATCCTGCAGCTACTGCTCAAATGATTCTTCACTGTGTAACAATGGAAGTGATATGGGTTAACATCAATGAAGCAATTCAAAAACAAGGGTTACGGAAGAAAAATCCAATGCCTATTTACATCTGTTGCATGTGTCCCTGAAAGCAAGAAAGTATGGCATTACTACAGTAATGACACACTACTACTGTTGGGGAGATACAGTAGTGACAACTCTAATGCAAATACTGCACAAGAGTGAGAAAGTTATTTATTTTTTTGAACAGGCCACTTCTATGTAGCAGCCGACATACTTTAAACCTTTAAAATAGCCTGTACAATCACTCGCAGCTAGGTTTGATCCTCTTAGCATTCATCTGTATCTTGCAAGACTTGCCAAGTTACACAAGTTTCCAGAAAAGGGCAGATCTAATCATACTAATACACCAGATAACCATCTCTCTTTCAGGATCACAACATAGTTAGACACTTGCCCCCGCCCCCAACTTAGTTCATTCTCTGTCAAACCATCAGTCTTTTCTGCAACACCACTGCTGCTGCAGGGTTCTAACAAAAGCATCAAGTAGAGCTAAATGCTGGCAAGCAAACCCAGAAGCCATTTCAACAACTGTAGAGAACTTGTGTATTGGGATATTATTTTCTGGCAGTCAAGGCTAATGGGACAGGGCTGTATTTATTATTTTTTTGTTTTGAAATGATCCAAATGTAGAAATGGCCACATGCATAGCAGGCATCTCGCATTACAAAGTAATGCAATACAAGCTACTCAAATACTGATGTCAGCAAATAAATGCAGTGTAGGTCCACAAGGTTGTGCAATACAGCATGGTTCCTCTCTCTCTCTGTATTAACATGCTAAAGAACTAGAAAGTTAACTGTACTACGAAATTAAAGTACTTATGCCACTGTAATAGGCAATTAAAGCAAACTAAAAAAGACAAAAATAATCAAGCTATTTAAAAAAAACAAAATGACTGCTTCCTTCTTACTGATGCAAGGAGAGGACTTTAAATACCAAGGCAAGCAAATAATGTGATAACACTCAAACCCTCTCAAGCATACACACTACAGCACACTAAGTTGGTGCGCGCGTGTCTGTGGATAAAGCATCTGCCAACATAATAGAAAATAGAAAGTGTTCTAGCAATAAAAGTAACTACCGGGAAAGAGAACATCTTCCGAAATGTAAATTTACTTGGTCTTTTCACAGTTTACTAAGCTTTCAATAACTGCTTAAAGCTTTTCAAGGAAGCCCACACTACACCCTTCAAGCAGACTTGGCAATATATTTCAGAAACAAAACTTTCACATCACATCTACCAATATTCCCTCCAAGGTGTTAAGACATGCTTTTACAGACATCTGAAGGATGCAACATGCTGATAAACACTGAAAAAGTGCTACAGCGTATGCATTAACTACAATAAAAAGAAACACTAAGGAAAGGTGGTGGTACAATGCAGAAGTCCAGAGTTATTACAATAAAAGACGACAGAGAGGACAAACCAGACTAAGAGATAATACTTTGTTTTCCAATCTGGCTAAAAAGGATCAATATGAGAAAAGTCACAATTCCAGACTGCTGCATGCTCAGCCTTCAATGAAAGGCTGGACAACCCACCCCAGAAGCACAAAGTGCGCTAAAGAAAAACCTCAGGCAAAGTGGCAGGTTTAGATCAGATCACTGCAGATATGATCAAGATGTTGGAAGCATTATGGGAGAAGTGTCTCCTGACAATACTCAATGGAGAAAATTATAGCCCAGACAACTAGAGAATAAGCATTCTGGTGCCAGTGCTCAACAAAAAAAAAAAAAAAGAGTAATTTATCAAAATGTCTGTAATAATGCTGCACATAGTGACTGAAATTAACACACTCGGGTCAAGAGGAACTACAGCGAACAAGAGGGGGTCTCGAATGCACAACTAAAGGCTGACAGGATGAAAATTAATATAGATAAAACAGGGGTCATGCCAGCAAATGGGGAAAATAAAAAGAAACTGGAAAGTGAGATTGAAGGGGAAAAAAATGATGAACAGAAAAAACAGTTTTTAAGTACGTGGGAGGTGTGGCTGAGGAAAAGCAAAGCCTGAATAGGGAGGTCAAAGCTAGAATCAGAGACGCTTCAGCCAAATGGCACCCTCTTGTGCCATACTGCATCCATGTGCATACACATATAGGACAGGCAAAGTATGCGTGGGTTTGGGAAACTAATGCTGAAGCTTGATATTCTGAAGGGTTTAGCATTAGGGAATGAGAGTATTTCTGCAAGTGTAGGTAGGTTAGAACAAGCTTAAGGGTTAAATAAGGGAATAGATTTAGTAAAGTGTATGTGTGCATTTGCATTCATGTGTGTCTAAGAAGTCTTGTGCGGTAGCAAATCGCTATAAAGACTTGTTAATTCTTACCTAGCACCTTTGAAAAACACCACCAAAATTCTGACAAATGATATCTGAATATGTGGTGGGTTTTGGTGTTCAGATCACAGCCCCCCCCCCAAGGTTTTATTTTTCACTATGGTAATTTTCAAACTTATGGCATGATAAACTCGCATGCTTTGTTGAGCCCTATGACAACAAAGTGCAAAATGGCAAATGTAAACAAGACTACAACAGAAATAAGCTTAAAAAAGGCACAGCAGTCCAAGAGCAAACAGCAGACCAAATGCCAGTGGCCTTAGTCTTACAGATTACACAGGATGGACCCACTCATATCAGATATTTAATTCTACTAGGACAGAAAGTCTATTACAGAATGATGTACTAGTTAAAAGTCGGAACTGGATGCAGTGCACACAGTAAGTTAAACATTTTTCCCTTTTTTTGGTAAGGTTACATATTTATCCTAACAATAAAAAAGTTAGCAGTTTCCAACTCTGTCACCAGCAGGATTTAGTCAGCCTCACTCCTTACTCATAACCCTCTTCACTTAAGGCCCTGAAAGCAGCATCCTTTACTCCCCAAAACACTTACCAGGCTCGAGGCAGCAAAAGAGGAGGAAGGGAGGCGTAAGTGAATGTTAGAGAGATTACCACAGTGAGAGCAGAGCCCAAAGCTTGCCCCCTCCCTGTTTTGCTGTTCTTAATGAAAACTGAACATCGGCGGTCTTGAAGGAAGACCTAGATCCGAAAATCATATTTAACTTGCAGTGCCCTATGAAAGTGTTCAACATGGGGCAGCAGGGTTGCAGAGTGACCACCACTCCAGTAGAACTGGCACAGGTGGACAGAAGACCGTCATCAGAAAGCAAAACCTATGCAATGTCAAAGCCACAGAAAAAGACAGCTGTCTTAGAAACCATGCAACCCAATTTTGAGGAAAATGGAATCCATGTAGTAAAGCTACCACAGCCCCATAACGTGAAGGAAAAGCAGGTTAGTACTTCTGGCCATGAAAATCAGTCCTCATGGAAACACTGTCTTTTGAAAGAGAAGACAAAATTGGCACCTAAAACTCAGAACTCCTTCTGGTTGAAACTACAACTTAAGCAATTTTCAAAATGATACTGCAGGTGCAAATACTGATATGGACAGACAACAGTCTTGTACCACACTCCCAGGGTTGTTGCGAGGCAAAGTGCCTTACACTCCCTAGAAGTGTTGTAATACCCCTACCATGCACAACCCAAATACCTTATAGCATCTGGCCTTTTTTTTTTTTTTTTTTTAAATAAATGCAGATTTATATTTACACTTGCATTATTTTACATCAAGTAATCAATGTAGGATGTTTTGCAGTGTAAAATAGCGCCATCACTCATTTTAGCCACGTTACTGCTGTGCAGGGCAATACCTTTAAACTATAAAATTACCAAAGCAGACATCACAAACTAATAAATAAACAAAAGGATACACTCCGAGATGAATATCTCCAATACATTTATTTAGTGCTTTCTCGCCAAGAAAAGGACTCAGAATAAAATTCACTCAGCAAATACCAGCTTATACACCACAATCAATAATTGGATAATGACTACCTTACATATCTCTAAGGGGAATCCTGCTATTGTATGTGCATGTTTCTTTAATAAATACATTGCTCTGAATAAAAACCCAAGTCAAACCACTGACCTCCTTAACCTGAAGAACCTATATATTACAATAAAGGGCAGCTTTTAACCCTAAAATAGAGCCAATAGACAGATTTCCGTTTAAACCAGGATACACTGTGGCATTCGTATGAAGTGGCCATTGTAATTACTTGAACTCTAGATAGTCCTCAACCGGGCCGCCCCTCTGCCCAGGATCAACACGGTCAGTGATTATAAACCACTTCATTTTTGTACAGATAGGGCAATCTTTGGTTCTTGGTGCTTCGTTTTTTGTTATGGATGGAGCAAAGGCAGTTGATCTCCCAACTTCGCAGGAACTGGTTTAAATGAAAATCTGCCTATTAGCTCTATTTTAAGGTTAAAAGCTGCCCTTTTATTGTAATTATATATAGGTTTTTAGGTTGAGGAGACAAATTGTTTGCATTGGGTTTTTATTCAGAGCAATATATTATTTATTAAACATATGTACACGTTTCTTTAAGGGGAATCCTGCTATTGTAAGGCAATTGTTATCCAATTATTGATTGTAGATTGGGACATATAAGCTAGTATTTGCTGAGCAAATTTTATTCTGAAGAAGTCCTTTTCATAGGGACAAAAGCTTGAAATAAATTTATTGGAGATCACCTCGGAGTTCATCCTTTTTTAACTATGTTTAATACTTCTGGTGAGAAATTTTCAAGGTAGCCATTAAAGGCACCCTACTGTTGAACTTTTTTGTGCTGAAGTACAGCCCATTTTAAAAACATTACATAACTCCAAAATCCTCAGATGAGGATTGTCAGGTGAACAAGTAAAGATGATATCAGTAGCACAAGGCTTCACATCTATACTGTTTGCAACACAGACTCAAAGATATTCACAAGAGCAATCATTTTGGTGGCAACTCCAAAAAATGAATTTGACATATATGCAAGCAGGAACCCCCCTCATGCTTTTAAATAGACTTAACTGGAGGGGGGGTATGTTGCTAACTACAAACCAAAATATTCACAGCAGAAAATCAAATAGGTGACAACTAAGAAATGAAAGTGCACAGGCAAGAAATTATGTGCACCCGAAACCTAGCATTTCTTTCAAACTAGTTTAGCTTCCAGTATGCTTGTCATCTTTATTTAACTAGGTTTCTGGGGTAATTTGTGCGCGTTTCATTTCTACTTTAATGTGTTTGTATTCATGCAGCATTTTGTGTACAATTATCTTACCTCTTAAAATTTAACAATGACTAACGGTCTATCTAGCGAGTGTGTGTATTTATTGCATATAATTTAACCCCTAGGTGACAGTGGACGTTTTCTCCTGCTAAAAAGGACTGACATTTTTGCTTCACGTTTATCACTTCCCAGCCCTTCATACACTGCTACAGTTTCTGCTTATGGAATTTACGGTTTTACTTTCTTCAATTTTGTTTAACCTTTTTGGATGCCTTTTCACATTCCTGATGTAGTAATTTACTTCAATTTTATCGTTTCTATTACTGAAAAGTGTAAGTGTATTTAAATTTTTGCTCTATTTCTTTTTTTATGTAAAAGTTAGTAACGCATTAACTGTTTGCTAGTTGTTCCCTGTTCAAGTTGCAGCTTGCTAGATGTTGAAGTCTGTGACAGACTAGTGATCTGTAACTGAATGCGAGGTCTAGTGGACTGAGCTAACCTTCTCCCATAAACTGGGCAGCACTGATGTACAAGTAGCCAAAACTCTGAACTGTCAAGTTTTCCTTACCCACTTAATGTACTTGCTATACTCATCCTAATGGTGAGCCCCAAGATACAATCCCAAGATACAATGTGTACTTAGTACATTTTGCAGATCTCTTCATTCCTTTACCTAAACTCTCAAAAGGGTCAAAGCTAATTAAAACTAAAAAAAGCAAATTTCATCTACTACAGATTCAAAGCAGACAAATGCACACTTAGCCCACTTCAAACAGCCTTCAAACCCAAATCTACATTTAAAGGAGAGGGGTAAAAAAAAACAAGACATTTCTACAAGTAATGACACAATACACACCCCAACACAGTACATCTAAAAATCTGGCCAACAGAAATTAAATGAGATTTTTGTTTATATATTAAATGGAACCTTTAAATAAAATAATACATTACAAAATACAACACTGACTGCAGCCAAGCTTAAGACAATTATCACAGGACAGAGTGGCTTACTTCTTAAAAATGTCTGTTAACGCCATAGATTCCACTGAGTGATATTTCATTGGGGAAGTGTGTGGGAGAGAAAGACCCAACAAGACACTACAAGCACATCTAGTGAATATAATCAAGGTGCAATAGAAAACAACAAGCCAACAGTTCTGAAAGAAGCACCTAAAAACCAAACCAGGAAGACCACAGCCTATTCTTAAACTATATTAAATACATTTGGTGTAATCTGCCTACGTGTCACAACTGGTTGGAGAATGACTAGCCTCCTTTGAGAGGGGAGAGAAACAAAAGTCAGGATGGTTTGCGGAGTCAGTAATGGCTTTGATAGAGCAGATGTACTTTCAGCCTCAGTGGACTAATGTGTGTATCTGATGTAAGGAGGAGGAAAAAGGACAAATCTGTTATCAGATCTGGTGCTAGGAGGAGGTACCTGAACCAATAACTGTTCAAAGGATCCAAGGCTGCCTTTAGGGTTTAAACAAGGTGAGCAGACCTGCAAGAGGAAGATGGTGGGTGAAACAACTGGAGGAAGGCTAAAAGCTGTAGCACAGAAAGCAAACTCTCAACCCTGGTAAGCAGAGTATATGGCTGGGAGTCCCTAGGAGACACAACAAATTTGGAAACACTCTGGGGAGGAGATGTTAATCACACTTAACCAAAGAAAAGTGACAGGACAAGCATAGCACTGACCACAGAAAGCTGGCATCCATGGAAAGCATGTCCTTCAACCTAAAGAGTGCACCCAATTCACAGTGCAGTCTTTAGGCAATTTCACTTATTTGGTTCCAATAGGGTAAATTAGCTTGAACAATAACCTCTCCAGCTTGTGGAGGCAGATTAGGATTTTTTTTGGGGGGGGGGGGGGGGTTACTATTCTGAATCTAATGAGAGGACATCAGAAAAAAAGAAATAAATAAAACTGCAATTTTCTTTCCACTTCAGAAACTAAGTCCTGAGACTAGTACAGTCACACATCTGCACAAGGAATTCTTTTAACACATTTCTACTACCAAGCAAAATAAGAAACAGTCAAGTTGGGGTGGAGTACTCATCCTTGAAGAACCTCACAGTGATAAGGGCAGGGCGGGAAATTAAGTCAAACATTAAACTTACTGTTAAAACAGTAATCTCCAGTCTCATACTGTGGAGAATGGAGGGTAACAAATTATGGGACCCCATGTCAAAAGCATTTAAAATCCAAGGAATAATAATGTAGAATAAAATTATCGTAGCCAATTTTTGAACATATTAGGTTGTTTGGTTGAATAAGTTGGGGGTTAATTTAAAATTCATGCCGAAATTCTTGTTGGGTAGCACAGACATTATGATGCCAGTGAAGAAAGCACCATTTACAGCTATTTCATACAATTTAGATAGGGGGGGAAAAGGATGGAAATGGCATACAATTTTCAGGCAGCCGGGTATCCCCCAGATCTACAAAAAGTGGCTGGAATATTCTAGGGAATGTGCTCTCAGTGCCACACAGAAGAGTAGAAAACAAGTGTGAACCTTCAAGTATGAAGGCCAAAATCCTTTCATGTTCTTCTAAGTTTGTGTCTGCTGCCAAATACATCTGGTCAGCAGGTTGTTTTACAGGAACAGACAGAGCTGGACTGGCTAGTTTAAACAAGAAGCAAAGCAGTTTGCCAACACACATTTTCGTTGACTTGGGAGACATATGCTCTACAGGTAATCCACCAGCATTTACAGTAAAATGACAGCAGTCATGTTTACATTTTTATACTTTACATTATTAGTTCTCCCCATGTTCTTATACAAACTGACAATATATTTAGTAAGAATAATACTTAAAATCGGTAGTTAAAAGTTTACCACCGTTTCAAAAGCTGAACAAAGCAGACTCCTCTTGAGAAAGTTCCTTCCATTTATAAGTTTGAATGTATCAAGTGTGTTTTGTATTCTAATTGTGGCGACACGATTATACCATGTAGCTGTGGCAAGTGTAACTGTTGTTTCATCTATTGCTGGACCAAAACCTGGTCTTCAAATGGTGGCACACCTTCAGAGCTAGCCAAGGTTGACTGCATCTTCGGTCCCTAATTAAGAGGGGGGGTTCTTAGGGCAGTGTCCATGCCTCGTACTATGATTTTAAATATTAGTGTGCAAGTGCCATTATGGCTCTGTTTTGAACCGAAATCCATTTGATACCTTTTAATATACTCAGAGATGTTTGACTGCCTCCAAACAATACAGACAGACATTTTGTTTTCTGATAATTACAATTTTGCAGTATTGGAGGTGGAGTTGAATTTTGAACACTGGAAGAACATATTTAAGGGGGACAAGCAAATTGGTAGCAACAACTCATTGCAAGGTTGTCGACAG
The DNA here is from genome assembly GCF_019279795.1 of Protopterus annectens. Taxonomy (NCBI): domain Eukaryota; kingdom Metazoa; phylum Chordata; order Ceratodontiformes; family Protopteridae; genus Protopterus; species Protopterus annectens. The sequence continues at coordinate 229,252,818 of NC_056745.1, forward strand.
CAGATAAAAATTATGTAAAAAAGTTTTAATAGTGATAACACTTTACCGATCATTTTTACAATGTACAGAGATGGTAAAGTTTGGTTAAGTAGCGAAATATTTTTGTTGAGTGATATTTAATACCTGGATTGCTGGAGTGGAGTTATCAGATTATAACTCGTCTGAACTTTGATAGATAACATGAAATCCTTAACAGCCAAACACTGGATTTCTTAGTGTCGGTGTAGTTCTCCAGCTGTAAAGAGAAGTAAAGCCGGACTGTACTGAGTTTTCTAGTTCGGCACAGTCATCTGCATATATTACCACATAAACCACGTTGCTTCCAAGATAAGTCAATAATCAACAAGGAAACAAGTGATTTAAGGGTCTGCAACACAATGATGTTAATATGAATCACTGTACATTTGAAATGTTCTATGCTCACTGCAGCTTTTTCTTTAAGACCACTGATTTTTCAAAAGCTTGTGTCTGAATACAGGTCTAATCGTAGCACATCATTTGTCAGGTCATTCTGTCCATAACATCTTAAATGAGACTATTCTCCTACAACCATGGTACACACGAGCTTGTTACTGCATGGTACTGCAAAGTAAAGAGTGAATGTATCTGATGGAATTGCTTACTTTTTGGTGTTTGTTTTGTTGTTGGGTTTACAGTTATGTGCAACTTCTATGCATCCCCTGGACAAGTGAAACATAAAAGTAATCATTACTGTTACACATTATTGGGTGGATATGCCAGAGGAATATACACTTTGCAACTTATAAGCATTTTGTTTCCTGAAACAATCCAGCTGTTTAATGCAATTTTCAAGCAATACAACAAGTAGCTTACATACAGTTTTTTTTTTTTTACCGTAAAGGGTGGTACGATCTTCTTCCCTGGTTGATGCCCATTAGCTAGCTATAGTCAACTTTATGCAGTCCTTTGTGGGACCCTTGCCACAGAAAATACAGTATAACCGCCAACTGCCAATTAATACAACCTCTATATTTTAGGTGCCCATAAATGACTTGCAGGTCTTCACAGTTAAGGCCAACAGACAATTACCTAGGAATACTTGGGACTACATGAATTATACAAGACAGTACCCTAGCTGTTACATACTATAGCTCAGCACATTTCACTCTTATAACATGGTTGGTAATAACATGGTCATACTGTGCTACGACATAAATACAACATCTTATCTACATCATGATAGATTAAATATTTTGTGTATCAAATTACATTTCAACAACATACTAAACAAATGGAACAAACACTGATGCACTAAAAAATAAATTTACTTTATTTTTAATTTGGTACAAGACAAGCAAAATTAAAATAGCAACTGAATGCTGTGACTTAACCACAGCTAATGTTTTGCGTTACTACTCATCCATCATCCCTTAGACTGCTTTACACTCTTGTCTTCAGATGGTTTAGCTCAAATTTAAACTGCATGGCTGAAAAGTCGGTAACAACTAGACATACAGATCCAGCTGCACCAAGAGTATAAACAGAAATCTATTATGTACACATTTTCAAAACAGTTGTTTCCTCAATTTGCTTGGCATTTAAAAATGTACATATTTCTGCAATATTGCCCCATGTGCCTAATAAACATATGCATAATCGTTAGCCATCACCCTTATATCCATAGCAAAGACCATTTCAGAACAGTACTCATACAAAAAACTTTACTTGGGCAGTTACAGAAATCTTCTGGTCTTGAAAAGCCACCGACAAGATAATCTAAATGTACACAGCCGACTACACCCTTGAACTGTACAGTGGAAGTGGCAAACTTGTTACTACATAGCAACAACCAAAGAGACTTGTCCAACTGTTGCGACTCTTCACTAAATGCATGCGATACAGTTCCCACTTTTCATGGTGGGGGCGGGGGCATCTGTTACTAAAAACAATACGGGGGGAGGTCAAACTGTTAATATTTTAATTTTACCATTACTATTGGAAATCTGCCCCATCCCTTGCCTGCTACAAACAAAATATTTACATGCAAAATTTTCGGAAACACACCTGCAAGAAAAGATTAGCCCATCAAAAAGTCGTGAAATGGCCACATAAGTAATGTTTATATGACGATCCTACAGTCCACAATGAGTCAATCACTACATTTACAACCAAGACGTTTAATAACCGGATTTTTATAACACCAGCTGTCAGCTGAGGGTTGGGGCATTTATTTCGGGTCAGGAATATATAATTTGCATGACATCACAAATCAAATAAATTAAATACACTAGCAGCCGCACTAGAAATGACTGAAATCATTTAGTTTTAATACAGACCTGGTGCACATACTAAGCTCACAATATAATTTCAACGAAAAAAACCCCACTGATAACTGTCAATAGAGCTCAACACAGCATTACTTTTCCAGTCTACTTAAAAAGTGCAAATTATGCTCATCAGACTTTACAGTGGCTTGGCAAGAGAAAAGCAAGACAGCAGCAAACGTATACGGCTTCTCTTAATCCAGAACAAAAATCAGAACACCGTAAAATAAAGAAAAACATTTCAACAAGACAATCAACATCGACAAGCCTAAATACACTCGATGAGAATTTGTGTAGAAAGAACTCTGTCGAAATCTTAAAACTAAATAAACCCCCCAGCAGGCTTTGTTACAAGTAGAAACACGCCCCCACAACTCCGCGTCTTTATACAATAAGTGAACCAAATGCGCGGGCACAGAATCATCAAAACGGGAGCTTGATTATTCAACGGACTCCAGCTAACATTTATTACCTCACTCACTCTGTCCTACTTTTCTTGTGAAAAGGGGGTACATGTGGGGACACGGTTTAAAACACGACTACAGAAGCATGCAGTCCCCCCCCCTCTCTCTCCTCTTTATTTTAGACAACCGGCAGACCACCCGGTACGCAAACGCAGGACCAAGCCACAGAGACAGACATCACCGTCTCCTAAGGATGCATTTTTTTTCACTATAAAAGATCCTTGTGGATAACAATCTACGGGTTCACCAACGTACACTAATCGACTTCTTACCTCATCTTCACGCTCGTTCCTAAAGCACAGACAAGCCGCCCTCTTCTTGAAACCTTCGCCATCGTATGTCCGTGTCTGATTTGGCTTAAACTTCATCATAGACTGCAGTCCACTGATTGCCAGTTTGCTGAAATGTTGCGGTCCCGCCTCAAAGCAAGAAGAAACCGGGCACAGCAAGACACCTAATTGCAAATTAATATTAACATCTTCTCAGCATTATCCATCCACTTTCCAAACACAAGCCGCAGATCACCAATATTTAATTTACAGTGTTGAATACCTTCGCCTTCTTGCTCTACCGCTACTATCATTACCACACTAGTCGTCTGCTATTTAACTGAAGCTATCTTACATTCCACAGTCTAGAGGCTGTCCTAAGGAAATCAGTAGTACGCATGCGTAAAGGAATCTCTACAAAGCATGCTGGGATTTACGGTTTCTCGTCCGTAGGGTTGGTAGTCCTCGGGCTTCGTTGTACGGTGGTAATCGCATATTGTAAGTGGAAGGCTGTGTTGACATCCGTATTCACGTGCACATGTTTCACGTATGTTGTTGTCGTGGGTACAGATTTCCAAATTAAACATAAATTACTATTGTTTGGCCTGGATAATATCATCCTGTAATATATATTATGTTAGGAAAAATAAATAACATTATAGGTAGGAATTTGTCAGGTCAGCCAGTTTTTAAGCCGCTGCGCGTCCTTCTTTAGTGTGACAGTTGGCTGCGGCAAAAGTTAAAGAAACCTAAACTCAACATTATTTTATACCCAGTATCGAAATCGTGCTATTACAGTAGATAGGTTTTGGTAGTGGTACGTGTAAAACTGAAACGTGTACGTAAAACACTGCTGTAACTATCGGTTTCTAGAGTTGATTAGAGTGGCTAATGCCTCTGGTCTTCATGAAATACAAAAATGTTCAGGTATGATAGGTAAACTATTGATCCGGAATGATACTTTAAATACTTTAGAGACGTGTATATCGACATCCCTGAAAGAGGTAATTAGCTCGGAGGTATGTGCATAGTCAGTAAAAATGAGAAAAAAAAGTTTTTGATTAAGGACGAATAATAAGCTGAAACAAATGTTGCATTCAAAAAAGACATCTGAAACATGTCACACCCTGTGCCCTACGGCCCCTGCCCCTTTTCGTGATTAAATAGTTAATCTTGACTTCCATATTCTTATAGTTGTGCCAACGAAGATCAATGTCTCCCAAAGTGTCTTCACCGAAATGCGTGGCAAAATGCATCAGACTTGAAACGCAAAATACAGTGAAATGAAGTGCAGTGATGCTTTTAATGTTTGTTCGTCGGTTATATAAAAATACTTATAAACTGAGTTTGGGCAATTTGGAAATTTGCCACTTCTCTGTAGTACCGAGGGATTTTTAAAACACCTTTATTATCACTAAAGACTTAGGCAAACATATAATTAACAGAAAAGAAAACAAACTATCGTAACATTTTTGCATTTACATACATTATGTATCGCACATCTTTTCTTTTTCTGTAACTGCTAACATTGCATAAATTATTGAATTACTGCCTTTCATTAAACCCCACTCCTTCTGCACCTGAACATTATTCTGCATGTAATGTTCCCGCAATTTCCATTTTATTTTATATACTTTGCTTATTCCCATTTCTGAAGATCACTCTTCCAGTACTTTTGTGATCATTATAATATTCAATACAGTGTCTTTAGTAATTGCTTTTTTTGGCAGCCAACACAATGCCTAGGTATTTCAGATCCTGTGTCCCAACTCAAAAAATGTCATTTCCTTATTTACACACATTTGGTCTCCCAGTATTTCTGACAGAGTACTTTGTAGGGAATTTTTTAAAATTTTTTAAATCTGCCAAATTATTACACTCCCAAAACATAATGTCCCCAGCTACAGAGGGATTTTGATAGCTAGAATTATAATGTATACCTATCAACAGCTATGATTTAGGCATAGCACCATGCTTTTGGCTTCATAATTGCCCTTGCACCTTCTGGATTACTGATGTTCCTCATAACATCAGTCCTTTCTAGAGATACATACCTTATAAAGTATATAAAATATGTGTATACAATGATGCCCTGTCGCTAACTATACATGGTCTAGTATATAAAAACATTCTGTTGCAAAAAATAAGAAAATGCTTCCTTTTCTGATCCTCTGCTATGATTTTTAATGTTTGGAAGTGGAGAGGTATATGATGATGCACTTCACAATGTGAAATTTCAGAGCAATGCTTGGTTCTCCAGTTTTATTCTCACAAGGAATTCCTTCCTTGTAGAGTCTGCATATCCTTGTGACTGGGCAGTGGACATTTATTGGGAGTTCCATTGTCCTGCTTCAGCCCAAAAGCATGACAAGTGTGCATGCATTGTGGTGTGTGTGTGTGTGTGTGTGTGTGTGTGTGTGTGTGTGTGTGTGTGTGTGTGTGTGTGTGTGTGTGTGTGTGTGTGTGTGCGCTGTGATGGACTGGTGCCCCATCCAGGATTGCTTCTCTGCCTCACTCCTGTTACTTCATAAATTTCTTACACCCAAGACTTTATCACTGTATCTTACAAAATTCCACAAACACTCTGCATAAAGATAGACATTTCCCTTTGAGGCAACTGGTCCATAGACATTATTTCATTTGTTTGGAAATCTCTGCCCTCTCATATCAGAAGTCAGCCCACGACATCTGTTTTGAGTAGTATTTGTTACTCATTTCACAGAAATCTGCCAGTATACATGCAACACATTCTTTATTTTCTCAGTTTCTCCACCACTAATTTCCCAATACCTTTTTAATACTAAATTAATTACTGATAAGTAAATTGTGTGCAAGCATAGTTATGTACCGTTTAGTTAAATTAGTCTATCCTCGTCCAGTGCATAGGTGTATACTGTTTAGTAAAATTAGTCTGGTTTCCTCCAGTGCATTACAAATAACAATTTACCAAGTTAATGTACATCGACTACTGTATGCTATTTAATGATGTGCGATACGTTTTTGACTTGCTGCCCTTTGACTTTTACAGCTAAAAACTTTCCTCTGACTAGTCTACTTACTGGTTAACAGATGATAAATGCATTAAGCAAAAGTTGAACCAAAATGAAAACTGTATTAGTGTGCTGTACGTAGCATTTTTTTTATATGTTTATGAATATACAATAAATATTTAACAATTTATCATATCTAACTTATATAACTATTTAGAAAGTTTGCACAAATTTATTGTTCTGTACTTCTAAAATAAGTGATATAGACCTTTACTTCTTTACATTTGATCACAAAGTTATTGTCATATTTTTCTAATGCTATTTGCAACTTCGTCCCATATTTATAATTTAAAGAAGTTGATTTTTTATCTTATGACTTGTGAGTGCAACTTTTAAAGACCTATCTACTCTACAATAAACAACATCCTTGCACCAACTGAAAATATGTGTTACATATAAAAACTGCTGTTCCACTGCTATATTCCTGTAACCTCACAGAAACATCCTACTAACACTCTCTTTCTCACCTAAACAATAGTCATGCTAAAAAAATCCTATCCCATTTTTGTATATCTTTCAGCCATCTTACATAACCCAGTTACTCCTTTTATTATATCTTCAACAGTACTCATTTCCTTTTTCCTACAATTAATTTTTATTCTATAAGCACTGTTATTGTAAATATGACAATATAAATATTAAAATATTGCTTCCATGATTGTTTAATTTAGCACATTATACCTGTTATTCTCCTGTATTGTTTATTTTTTGAACTTATAGTGCAATTCTTTATACATTGCATTTATTCTTACTTGTAAGGCCTCTGCTTACTGTCTTAGCTTACATTTATCAACAACGTAAATAAGTAAGTAAATAAATAAATAAATGTACCAATGATAATATATACAATTTGATCAAAACATTGTGAATATTTTTTCTTCCAATTATTTGGTATTCCTTTCTTAACTATTGTTAAAGATCACCAAATGAGAGGATATTGAAATTTCTGAACACATCTAGGGATTGGATTATTAAATAATATCAAATATTTAGTTATAATAAAATTATCTGCTCACAGTACCTATGCAAAGCTTTGGAATTTGTCAAAATTCTTTCATAAATATACATTTGGAAACACATATGTTGCTAGTCTGCTATTACTAAAGAATTACATGCCCAGTATCATACTTACTAAACATTTTTCCAATCATATACAGGGTAAGAAATGTTCTATGTAAGAATTTCCAAGGGAAAAATCCAAGATAAAGATGAAATTGTCATTTTTGGATGCTTTACTATTAATACTTGTCATTTTCTGAGAATGCTGGACAGTTACTTTGACAGATGTAATTCTAGTATGATTCTTCTATATTTATTTACTTTATTAAATCTATTTTATATAGCTTTGATATAAAATATGTAGAGTGCATCTTTCCTCCCAATATAGAATTTATATATTGCAATGATGATTAATATGTCTTTTTCTTGTTCTATGAATTCTTTTATTTTCAAGGAAATATGTTGCTTTATATATTTAATCAATCACCAATTATTGTGATCTATATTTTTGTATTATGTTACTTGTAGAGATTGCTATAGTACCATATAGAATAGTTTGACAAAAGTATAACATCATTTTGTTTTAATTCAATCATTTTAGCTAAATGTTCTTCAGTATCCACTTTTTAAAGTGTTTGTGTGTGTGTGTATGTGTATGGGTTTACCTTATTTTGTTGAAGTGCCATAATATCGAATCCCATTTTGTCAATGCTGAAAATATCAAAGCCCACCTCTTCGAAGGACTGGAACTACGAAGATCTTCCCAGGGTAGGTAACCACTTACCCAAAAAGAAAGAAAACCCAAACCACGCCATCCAACACACCCCAACTAAATATACCAACTCCAAGATCGCACTACAGTTGGGAAAAGAGTGGTTCACTTTCTCGCACAACAGGTTAGGAAGCTGCAATTGGAAAAATGAATCTTTTGCTGAATGTATTCGTAACAAGATTGTTCCTAAGGGTCTTAGGATGTGGCGTTTTCCTACAGGCCTAGTTCGACATTCAGTACTACATAATGAATTGCTAGTCTTATTTGACAAACATGGTGTTGAATATATGGAATTGCTAATCTATCATAATAAGAAAACTATCGAAACACTGATTACTGAAATTAACCATTTAGACACTGAGATTACTAAAGGCTTCAACTATCAAGAGGTCCACTATGACTATGTACATATTTTTAAAAGTATAGATATAAAGGTTAACAGTATAAAAAAGCAGAAAATAAAAAAATTGGAAAGGGACAGATTTCAGTATAATAATGGAAAATCATACCCTCCTCCACCTACTTCCCGACAATGGGGACAGAAAACATTTAATTCGGACGACAGGAGGGCTGTTTTAAATACAGATGAAGGGGAAGTTGATGAAGATGAATATTTTTTAGAATCATATGAAACAGCAGCCCAAAGGAGGTCAAAGAGAATAGAGGAGAGGAACAACTTCCAAGCCAATCAGCGGAGCAATTTCAGAACAACAAGGTCCCAATTCCAGAACCAATGCGGATGGGGGAGGGGCCGATAGAAATAAGGGCATCTTACAATCCTAATTCTCACAGCCCTGTCATTATAACAAATTCTGCAGAAGATTTTAAAATTTACAGTTTTTCCTGTTATTGCTTCAACACCACACATATGGTGATTTAATCTCTGGGGGGGCAACCTTTGTTCCAGCAAAACATATGAACGTGGGGAACACGCTCTTGGATTTGAAAGAGTATATTCAGAAACTAAATTTTTGGTTGATGTTTCAAGAACTATATACACCACTAGCCCCATTACAAGTTTCAAGTACATTTAATCCTCCTATACACTCAACACTAAATTTATTTGAAAGGCTGTATGAATTAGATATTAGAAGTATGCATGAGGTGAGGATGACTGGGAATACACAGAAATTCAATCTAAGGATGAAAGGGATATTCTCTCTACAATTACCAGTTGTAACTCTCGATTTATGACACCAGACAAGAGGTCTGGTGGTGATGGACAAATCTGAGTATAATGAAGAAATGCATACATTGTTGACTGAAGAGACATATGAAAAAGTTTCTATCAACAAGATGCACCAAGCTTATAGATATATAAAAACTAATTTGGAAGATTTATCAATTAGTGGTCAAATTAATTTGGAGGATTATAACTATTTGAATGTATCTTTCTCTAAAACGGCAACCATCTTTGGCATACCCAAAATACATAAATGTGTTACTAATCCACCACTATGTCTAATAGTAGATGGCCAAGGATCCATTACCTATCCAATCGCTAAATACATTGACACTAAATTGAAACATCTAGTAATTACAGAAGATCATATCTGCCAGGACTCATGGGAATTTTTAGCCCAAACTGATAAAATATGATTTCAGGAGAATTTCATCTTCTGACAGCTGATGTAAAAGATCTTTACACTTGTATTCCACATGAGATAGGAATGGAATGGTTTGTTGATTTTTTTTTGGGACGTGCCATTCCTCAAGATCAGAGAAGTATTTACGAAATCCTATTAGATATAGTCCTAAAAAACAATTTCATTTGGTTCAACGGACAATTGTTTTTGCAAAAATGTGGTGTGGTGATGGGGGTTGCATGTCCGTGGTCTTTATGCTAACATAGTAATGCTACAATGGGAGAGAAACATCTTGTTCACATCTGAATGGTTTAGAGGATGTACATTTTGCACCCGATTTTTGGATGACATCTTTATACTGTGGAAGGATGAGGAAGAGAAAATTCCAAAATTTGTGGAATTTTTAAATCAAAGTACCATTTTTTGAGATTTACTAGTGAAATGAATCGGGAACAAATTGCATTTTTGGATGTCCTTCTGATCAAGGACACAAGAGAAAGAAGATTTATTTCTAGAATAAATGCTGTGTTTGTATATACCACTGAAGTTTCTCTCAGTTTCCATACAAATCTCTCGGTTCTTCAGAATTTACAAGAGCATCTCTGATTTTGTCTTTTTTCCTGTGAACCTCATGATTTTTTTTGAGTTTTTGGTAAGTCTGTAAAAGCCAGACATTAGAATTGCATAGTTATTATTTAGAAAATGCATTTGATACAAAATTTGTTCTAACTTTTTAAGGGAATTAGAGTATTTTAAAATTGTCCATGATTTTGGACCTTTGTGCAGTGTCCAGGAATCTGCAAAAAAGGAACTGCAATTTGCAAGTGAGTTCAGAGACCTTTAGTTTTCTTTTCCTTAAACAGGATTTGAAAGAAGCACAAAAGTGGTACAGTTGAGAGACCCTTATGACCTGTTATTTTAAGTTCTGCTTAAATTCCGTCAGCACTTTTAGCAATAAATTAAATCTTTCTCAGACCATGACATTTTTTTTTGTATTCGCATGAATGTCTTCTGTGCTTCACTTCCTTTAATATAGGAACAAGTATATAATCTCAGAAGAGAGGAACAGAACATATTCATGTGAATGTAGAAATATCAGGCTCTTAGAAATATTAATGTAAAAAGTGCCAATATTTTGAAGGAATTGAAGGAAATGACTGTATGTATTCAGAACACCTATTCTGCACAGTGGGGGAATAAAGAGCACTAGTGCTGAAATATTCAAAGTGACGGTAACTGCTTTATTGTGCTTGCAACATACATTTGTTAAAGTTTTTCTCTGTTATACTATGTGATTTTTATAGCATACAGATGTACGTGTTTTAGCTGTCTGGGGTTACCTTAATATGGTGACTTTCAGTTACAGCAGAATAATCAAACAAGCTAACAAACAAATGGTTAAAACAAACTGGAGAAAGTAACTGGGTACACTGAGTAAAGATTGTTGAGATGTTTCTAAAATGTGATGTTTATTAAAGGGCCATCGTTAGATATAAGTAAGACACTTTTACCTCTGAAGGAGCACAGAATGAAAATGGGTAGACACCAAAGGGATGTTAGAAAAGGCATTAAGGAAAGGGACTGGAAGCATGAATTTTGAAGGTAAATGTACTGTGTCTGAGAGAGAAGGGCTTAGTTAAAGATTAAGTTGCAGAAAAGGAAGAAAAGTGCAATAGTGGACAACATTTCCTAATCCTTAGTTCTTAGGATACTTTCTGCTGCTTTATGAATATAATATTAACTAATCATGATAATATTCTGCATGGCTGCCGTTAAGATAGCTGGGAAAGAAAAAGGTAACTGGCAACATGTTTTTGGAGTGTAACCAGTTGTCAGACTTTAAAAATTCACTATAGAATGCATATGTACACACAGAGTTCAAGGATGGATTTGTTAAAGGATACTGACATTTAGAACTGAAACTATCAAATGACTGAAAGCTGCAGATATTGAAGCTATAAAATATGAACAACACAGTAGAAGACAGAGATACATTTCAATTTTCAGCTGCTGAAGACGTGACCCATCAAGACTGGAGTCATACAGTTCCTCTTCTGAGAAAATATATTATTCATTTTTGCAAATTTAGTAAGACCCATATAGCACAAGTATTAGCTGTGAGACAGGTGATTTGGTCTTTTTCAAATTTGAAACAGGGTGTATCTTTTAAGCCGTGTATTGCCTTAATCTACAAACCTATATTTGCACTCATTGGGATATAAGCAGCTCAGTGTCAGACACAGTGAAACATATGACAGATGTGCACTGAATACTGTGTTGTAGAATGACACTTTATTGCAGATTGTAGAGGTGGCACTGGATGAATGAATGTCTGTGCCAGCACATGATTTAAGGGTACAATTTTCTATATTTTTAGTTTGAGTCATAATGTTCTGTAGTTGGTTGAGATATGGTAAGAGATCTTGCTGATAGTTGATAGGATGTTAAACTTTGAGGTTGTGATCTTGCCTTATAAATCTTGACTTCTGTGAAACTGCACAAGAATACATATACTCACAGAGATATACTCAGTACAAGGTAAGAATGAGTGTCATGCAGTAAATCCTCAGAGTGAGCTAGCATTGCAGTGAAACCATGTTTGAACAATATTACAGATGTCAATATTTTTTAGGGTTATAAAGGCTTCTATGCTTCACACACTTCCTGGCAGTTGGTGGAATGGTAGCCCTTGCTGCTTTGGTAACTGCCCCCTCCATGGTCCAGATGGGGCTTAATGGCAAAATGTGTGCAGTGCATTACATCAAGTACCTCAGGAAAATGTACCACCTCGTACAAGGCACTTGTGGTTTAAGTTCTCTCCTGAGGTAAAACAGACAGATAAATAAATATACAGATCCTCATTTACTAAGAAAATATCAAGGAGCTAATGTAGTATACCCAAGGCAGAAGCCTGAGAAACACCCAGGATGTCCCCACATTGTCTCTAGAGGGTCACTGTGCCAAGTATGGTGAGGGCTACACCCTGGTGTCCACAAGTACAGGAAGACCAATCATCTTCGCCAGTCCTTCTCTGTGGGCTATAGAAGTCAGTAAAGCCCATACTGAATTCCTGCCCACTTACTTGAAAGCTATCAAGAATTTCTTGCTCAGCAAAATTGAAATAATGCATTCTTTGTCTATATTTGCACCTTCATGGCCAGCAAGTGCCACTAGACACACACGGTTATGGTGTGGTCTAGATATGCAGTTCACTAAGGAGAAATAGTCAAGCTAGAAGATACAGTAAGCATCTGGATTGCAAAGTAGATAGAAAAAGTAGTAGTTCATCTATTATAAACTATTAGTGCATATATATGTATATGTATATATATGTATATATATATATATATATGTATATATATATATATATGTATATATATATATATATATATATATATATATACATATATACATACATATATATACATATATATATTTATGTATATGTATATATATATATATATATATATATATATACACATATACATATATATATATATATATATATATATATATATATATATATACATATATATATATATATATATATATATATATATATATATATATATGGGTCTACTAGACATGATCAAAATTGCAGAAAGCCGAAACCCATATGGCCGAGACCATATGTTCGACTTCCGCAATTTCGAACATGTAACAAAAAAAAAGAAAACAACAGTAACTCACTTTCTAAGTGTTAGCAGGGGGGCTACATCCCCCAAACCCCCATAACTTAAATATACCAACTCCAAGATCGCACTACAGTGCAGCAATGGAACTCTTTCCATTGCGCACTGTACGGAGATGTCCATTACACATGGTCGGGATTTTAAAAGTCAGACATATGGTCTTGGCCATATAGGTCTCAACTTTGTGGGATTTTGACCATGTGTAGGGGACCATATATATATGTATATATATAGATATATATATAGATATATATATAGATATATATATAGATATATATATAGATATAGATATAGATATATATATGTGTGTAAAACAATTATGAATCATACAGAGGTGAGAAAACTGCCTTATGTACATAAGAAGGTCATAGAATTATCAGTTAGTTCTCATTTACATATCATTATACATTCATTTGCCTTAGCTGTTACTCAAAATATTAAATCTGCTGCATATAAGTATTTATATTTAAAACTTCAAAAACAATTGAGTTACAAAATGTTGCATGCATCAGATGAAACATTTTGAAGTTGTTAAAGAAAACTGTTTTGCACTAAGATGCACATCTTGAGAGAGATTCAGTGTTATGTATCTTGCTATTTGAGCAATTAAGCATATGTTTTCATATTTGTACACATATCTCATGATACATGTGCTCAAAGAGGAATTTTTTGCTGCCATGTTATAGGTTATGTCTGAACATTTTTTGAACAATATATGTCTAGGTTGAGTGGTTTCAGGACTTGACATGTTGTGAAAGTTTAGCAAAAATATAATTCTGTGTCTGTATACATTATAATATACTACAGCATTTATGAAAAGACTATTAAAGTAGTACTATCACAATAAAGAATACTTCTTACTGATATAATTGCTATTTATACATTTTAATACCCTTTAAAGCTAGCAAAGTATTTACATTTGTTTTTCTTATGCTTTTTAAGTTTAGTTTTTTAGAAAATACTGTGTAATCCAAGCTTTGTGTAGGCTGCTAGAGGTGTGGCATTCCATACTGCATAGATGTTCATGAGTTATTTATTTTGGGTATACTCATAGTTACCATAGATAATAAAACAAAAAAGAAGTGTACTGTGAGTTTTTGTTTGACATACTTCTGATGAAGCTTTCAGTGACACTGAAAAGTATATTGAAAATTGTAACAGTTTTGTTTGGGTCAGAATGGGAGGATGTAAACTTGGAAAAGGATCTCTGTACTTTCCTAGACAGCAGTGCAGACATTGGCCAATATGTGCTCAGCCTCAAAGACCTGAACAAAAAATGATGAGGCCCTAAAAACAGAAAATCACCTCAAGAAGTAACCTGCCCACTTTGCTACACTACACTGAAATGCAGTACATCACTGAAGAAATCTCAGAAAAGATGTTATGGGGACTTACTTAGCATTTGAAATAAAAGCAGTCAGTGAATCAGGTGTACATGATGACACAGAGAACACTGTAAAAAAGTGTAATACCATCAGAGAAGTCAGAGTACTACCATCCCAGAACTCATGTACTCCACAGGCAACACAGAAAGTCGAGGAGTACCATCAGAGAAGTCAGAGTACTACCATCACAGAACTCATGTACTCCACAGGCAACACAGAACGTCGAGGAGTACCATTAGAAAAGTCAGAGTACTACCATCACAGAACTCATGTACTCCACAGACAACACAGAAAGTCAAGGAGTACTATCAGAGAAGTCAGAATACTACCATCACAAAACTCATGTACTCCACAAGCAACACAGAACGTTGAAGAGTACCACCAGAGAAGTCAGAGTACTACCATCCCAGAACTCATGTACTCCACAGGCAACACAGAAAGTCGAGGAGTACCATCAGAGAAGTCAGAGTACTACCATCACAGAAGTCATGTACTCCACAGGCAACACAGAAAGTCAGGGAGTACCATCAGAGAAGTCAGAGTACTACCATCACAGAACTCATGTACTCCACAGGCAACACAGAAAGTCGAGGAGTACCATCAGAGAAGTCAGAGTACTATCATCACAGAACTCATGTACTCCACAGGCAACACAAAACGTTAAGGAGTACCATCAGAGAAGTCAGAATACTACCATCCCAGAACTCATGTACTCCACAGGCAGCACAGAAAGTCGAGGAGTACCATCAGAGAAGTCATGTACTCCACAGGCAACACAGAAAGTCGAGGAGTACCATTAGAAAAGTCAGAGTACTACCATCACAGAACTCATGTACTCCACAGGCAACACAGAAAGTCGAGGAGTACCATCAGAGAAGTCAGAGTACTACCATCACAGAACTCATGTACTCTACAGGCAACACAGAAAGTCGAGGAGTACCATCAGAGAAGTCAGAGTACTACCATCCCAGAACTCATGTACACTCCACAGGCAACACAGAAAGTCGAGGAGTACCATCAGAGAAGTCAGAGTACTACCATCCCAGAACTCATGTACTCCACAGGCAACACAGAACGTCGAGGAGTACCATTAGAAAAGTCAGAGTACTACCATCACAGAACTCATGTACTCCACAGGCAACACAGAAAGTCAAGGAGTACCATCAGAGAAGTAAGAGTACTACCATCACAGAACTCATGTACTCCACAGGCAACACAGAAAGTCGGGGAGTACCATCAGAGAAGTCAGAGTACTATCATCACAGAACTCATGTACTCCAAAGGCAACACAGAAAGTCGAGGAGTACCATCAGAGAAGTCAGAGTGCTACCATCACAGAACTCATGTACTCCACAGGCAACATAGAAAGTCGAGGAGTACTATCAGAGAAGTCAGATTACTACCATCACAGAAGTCATGTACTCCACAGGCAACACAGAAAGTCGAGGAGTACCATCAGAGAAGTCAGAGTACTACCATCCCAGAACTCATGTACTCCACAGGCAACACAGAAAGTTGAGGATTACCATCAGAGAAGACAGTCAAAGCACGGCCACCATAGAACTCATCTACTTCACAGACAGCATTTTAAAGTCAGAGAACACAGCCATGTCATTTCGGTTATCATGAAGCATCCAAATGAAATCGGTGACACTAATTGTTCAATGAGGAATATCAGTGAGTGAATCACATGTACCAGTATTACAGACAAATAGGAAGTTATCATTACATCCCTGCAAATCACACGCTTTACACTCAAAGTGCTCACAGCAAAGAGAAGAGATTCTGGAAGTTTCCTATGGCAATATCAGCTCTCATGGCTAGACCAGATGAATTGTGTGGTGTATTCATTCAACGAGGATGGCCCCTGTGGTTTACACTATGTGCTGTTTTCAACATCAGCAAAGAAAGGATGAACACAGATGCATGCACCTTTTGGACCCCCCCCCGAAAATATATTTATTTTAGGTGACTGAAATGCTGTTATAAAAATTACAATTGGAATAACAGGCACATTTGCCATTGAATAATAAAATAAAGTGGCAAAAGACTGTTAATGTTCCGCCAAGGCTCAGAAGTCGCAGCAAACACTATCTAGCAACAACTTAAGATATGGCTTTACACAGGGATACCATCATATGGACATTGGCACAATAAGATCAACAATATTCTTGTCAATCAGAGATGAAACAGTTTTATACAGACAGCAAAATCAAGATCCAGAGAAACTGTCTCAGTCCATCAGATTCTTACTGCAAAGTTTAAGCTTACAGAAAACAAGAAAAAAAATATCTTGGCCAGTGAGATTTGAGCATAGCAATATTACAAATGAACATCTATTGGAGGTGAAGACTAGATATAAGGAATACAGCACTGTGGACAGAGTGCATGAAGAACTATGGACAGAATTTTGAGATATTAACCAGGATGTGGCAAAAATAAATTTAAATAGAATGAAGGTTAAGAAGGCAAAATGACTGGCTGTGAAGGCTTTAGAAGTGGCTGAGGAAAGAAGGATATCTAAAGACAATAGGGATAGGGTACGTTATGTTAAACTTTAATGCAGAGTATCATAAGCAATAGCAGGAGCAGATAAGGAGGGATGTATAAATGAGCAATGCAATGAACTGGAAGAAGAAGACAATAAAATGTGAATGAAAGGGGATCTGTTCAAGAAGATGAGTTATCGGAGGTTATCCAAGTGCAACTAACTCTGGGCAAAACTGCAATCCAAACTGTAGCTTGCTACAGACCCCCCACCATGCCCCAGGATTCCCACTCCTCTTTTCTTGATATACTGGAAAATATTAGGGTTCAACCAAACACCCTAATAATGGGTGATTTCAACCACCCCACCATTAACTGGGAAAACTACTCATGTACCAACTCCTTCACTCAACGCTTTCTGGAATTCATAAATTCCAATGCCCTTGATCAACTTATCCACACCCCTATCAGGGGCAACAGTATCCTAGACCTAGTGATTACCAACATGAGTGACCGGTGTTCCACACCTGAAGTCAACTCATCGTTGGTCAGATCCAACTATAAGCTAATCACCCTAGATACCCACATCTCACCCCCACCCCCATTAAGGAAATCACTGTAAATAATATCTCCAAAGCTAACTTCATGCTTCTTAAGACAGAAGTGGCGAACTTCATGATGCCCATGCAGATTGACAATACAGTTACGACTGAAGAATCCTACACAAATGCACTCTATATAAGCACTTACACGAGTGCATGGATCGTGCTATCCCAAACAGAACCAAGACGCTATCCTCTAAAAAAACGAAAGCCAATCTGGTGGTCCCCTGCCATAAACAAACTCTACAATAGAAGGAAGAAACTGTTGCAAAAGAGAGTAAAATCCCATGAGTGGAGGAGCTCCCTGGTCAACCTCAGTAAGAAGCTAAGATCCCTTATAACATCCTCCAAAGCTAGGTATGAAAACAAAATCACCACTGATTCTAAGGACAACCACAAAGCATTCTCTAGCTATGTCAGGAATCTCAATGGCAACTCCCAGATCTGCTCTGAGTTACAGCACAACGGCATGACAATTACAGAACCAACTGATATTGCCAACATCCTGGCAGATAGGTTCAGTGGTAACTTTACCCCCCTCTCACCTCCTAAAGTGCCCATATCTATACAGGAAGAATGCAGAGTCCCTGTAATCACAACTACTCAAGTAAAAGCTGCACTCTCTAAAGCCAAAAACCCAGCATCCATGGGACTGGACAACATCACAGGCTGCGTTTTACAAGAACTTCAGAATGAACTGGGCTCCCACCTAAGGACCATGATCAGTCATAGCCTCATATCAGGCTTTGTGCTCACTGAATGGCACACAGCAACAGTTATCCCACTCCACAAAGGGGGAGCCTCCCGGGAACTATTGCCCTATTAGCCTGACGAGCCTGGTCTATAAGGCCATGGAACGCATTATTATGGAACTCATAAACAAGGACATTGGTAACCTCCAGACTCTGGACCCCACCCAGTTCGGGTTTGTGAAAGGCGGATCATGCCTCCTGAACCTGATCGACTTCTTTGAGGCAGTCACCAAAGCTTTAGACGAGGGTAAGGTGGTTCACACAGCCTATCTTGACCTCGCCAAGGCTTTCAACACCATCCCCCATTCTGGAATTATAGATGAACTCACTAAACTAGGTATAAATCCTTACGTCATAAGATAGATTGCCAATTGGCTCACTGACAGAACCCACACTGTAAAAGTTGCATACTCCAAATATGATTTCAAACCAGTGACAAGTGGAGTACCACAGGGTTCAGTCCTGGGACCTCTCCTGTTTGATATCTACTTCTCTGAAGTACAGGCTAACACAGAAGGTCTTCGGCTAACGAAGTTCGCAGATGACTGCAAACTAGGAGCCATAGTCGAGTCCCCAAATGATGTTGACATCCTACAGAAGATCCTCACTGAGACAGATGCCTGGTGTCAGAGCCATGGCCTCAAGCTCAATGCCAAAAAGTACATTGTCATCCCCTTTGGTAAAAACTCTGTATCCATGAACAACCACATAGGTAGCAGTCTACTTAACGCCAAATGTGTGATAAGAGACCTTGGGACCCAGGTGGACAGTAGTCTCTCCTTTGATAATCACATTGCCACAGTAGTCAGGAAATTCTTCCACATGGCACACCTCATCACAAAAGGGTTCTCATCCAGGAAAAAAAGAGGTCATTGTTCTCCTCTACTCGACACTCATTAGACCCATTATAGAGTACAATGCCCCTTTTTGAATGTACCTCACAAGACATCTGCAGTAGCTGGAAAGGCCACAGAAGTACCTCATAAAGAGGATTACTGGCCTTAAACAGATGCCCTACACTGACCGTCTCAAAAAACTCCAGCTTTACTCCGCAGTATTTCACTTATTCCGAGGTGATCTCTGCCTAACATATAAAGCTATGTCAAACCCAGAGCTGTTGGACATGCTGCACCTAAAGAAATCCCAATTCCTCAGACCTATACGCTGTAGGGACCTAAACCCTGTCACCACAATAAATAGGACATGCTGGAGGGATAGATTCCTGTCCCAGAGACTTCCCATACTCTGGAACAAGCTACCCATCTATGTCAAGCAAAGTTCCTCATTAGCACTCTCCAAGAAAAATCTTGATGAGTGGATGGGAAATAGGAAATACACCCTGGGGATCACTTCTGTGGCTCTGCTCAACAGGAAATTAACTTTCTTGGGTGGCGTAAGCCAAGGAACCTTGTTGGCTAGGCTTACTTAGGCCCTTGGGCCAGTAGCCTAGTACCTACCTTTGAACCTATATTAAGGGAAACTTCCAGGTAAAAATGGACATGACAAAAGACAAAAATGGGAGGGACCTGACAGAAACAGACAAGAAAACATTGCAGAATTCATTCAGAGAAGTGCCCCCACTGAAGCTCCATAGACAACATATTAAGTTGGCAAGAAGGACAACAGCATCACTGACATATACAATGATGTGTTCTCTAACTAGAACCAAAGATCCTAGAGAGTGAAGTTAAATGGATACTAGAAAGCATTGCTTAACAGCAACTGAATTCTTTAAAATCGTACAAAATAATAATGTAATGCCGCTGCAATTAAGGTACCAGCACCTGGAAAACAGGACAGTATTGTATTGGAAATTGTCCGTTTGTACTCCAGTTCCAAAAACAGGCAAGGCTACAGATTGTTCAAATTAACAGCTGAACTTGTACAAGGTACTGTATTCTCCAAATCAGGGAAACTATTTCCACAGAGCTGCAGCTGGGGTGACTGCAATCCAAGCTGAGTGCAAGTTAGGCATGACAGAGGATCACTGTCAAGAAAACCATGTACTGGGAGAGAAAATTATTCAAATTCAGATTACCCTGAACTTTGAAAACACTGAAGTTAAAGAATTTCAAGTGCTGATTGACTTTAGCTTGATGAAGAAGACCACCAACATTGGCATTTCTGAACTCCTATAGGCAGGCAGTGGACACCCCTTCTAGAACTTGTTGAAAGGAGAGAAAAATACAGCAGCACTTTCTGTTATTAAAGACTTCTAGCATAAAATCAATTATGCTTAAAACAGTTGAAAGAACAGTGAACTATCCAAAAACATTAGTCTGCTTAGGAAAGCTTTATGATTTTAGTTATTTGGTTCTTCAATTAAATTAAGCTTTTATTAATTTATCCAAGCCTCTGCGCCTGTGGTTTATATTGGATGTTCATGACAATAAAGCAGATTTTGACTTACAATCCTATATAACATACTACAGTGGATACAATAGTTTTGTACAGTACACAGGACTAAATTGAGAATTTGCTTTTTGCAATTTTTTTCATAGCATCTACTTCCTTAATTACCGTGTTACTTTCACTTTACTGAACTTCACCATTTCCACATAAATCATTTACTTTCAAAACAATTACTTAAATCTTTCACTGTGACTA
Organism: Protopterus annectens; assembly: GCF_019279795.1. Lineage (NCBI taxonomy): Eukaryota > Metazoa > Chordata > Ceratodontiformes > Protopteridae > Protopterus > Protopterus annectens. The sequence continues at coordinate 229,273,768 of NC_056745.1, forward strand.
ATATCACTTTCAGTGGGTCTCTTGCCTAGTTTATAACAGTGCACATGCCTGCTATGCCATGGAAGGAGACTGTGACTTGGCATGGGCAACCTATAATTTTTTCCAGGCAAGTGTTGAAAAACTTATACTATCTGTACATGTGTTGCGTGCTGCACAGGAATTATCTGTTTCTACTATCACATCCACTGTAAAATCATGTGCAACTGAGTGTATATTGCTTTCTTTTCACACATGATGTCAGAGCTTCTTAAGGTGATCTTTCCACACCCACCAAACCCATTATCCCATTTTCACACTTCCACCCCAGTACTGAACTAACAGACTGCACCCTCCCTCCTTTTGCAGATTCCTGGATCCACCACTGTGAAATATATATATCTGGTTTAGGAAAGTGCTTAATTATCATCAAATTCCACATGTACTTAACAATTGTTACACTTTGACTTGTCATTGAAGTACAAATCTTTACACTGATGTGTAATGGTACAGCATTAGCATATTGTATATGACAGACCTCTACATCATATCGCTCCTTAATTTCCTAGACTTTGGTTTGTACTCAGGTAAAGTATTTTAAAGTTAGTAACATTACTTCAGAGCTTCAGTGCACATTTCATTATAATTGTGCATAGAGCTACCTTATAGATGTAAAAGTTGTTTGTTATACACATGATATGTTTCAAATGTTAATTTATATTTTAACTTACATACCTGCAGAAATAAAATTATCTTACAGTGCAGTTGTATGAAATCTTTGTTGTTATGAAATGATTCTACATTTATTATTGTTAAGAGATGAGTTAGTATATTTTGTTATTGGATATTTTCCTGCAGAAACCATGGTTAGTCACTTGTTCTGTTTTTCATGTAACACTGGTCAATAGGGTGATTAGACAATGTGGTTGGGCAAGTGGGTGGCAGTGAGATCAATGAAGATGTATCAGAATGGCCATTTGATTTCACCACATGTCATAATCTTTGATAGCTATCACTATTCTTTCTTTTGGATATAAATTGTGCTTTGAAGGCATGCTGGCACTATTTGAAATCTCAGAAGTTTAACAACTAGATTAGGATGCTTTTGCTTTAACCTATTGTTCCTCTTTCCTGGAGCACAAGATTCCTCAGTCTGACACAATCCCATACAGTCAGTGAAAAGTATCCAAGGGCTGCACACAGTACTGCTAAAAAGTCTGAGTAAGTGGCAGAAGCTCACACAGCACAAAACTTAACACCAAGCAAAACTAGCGTACCTTGGTTAAAACTGAGCTCCCTTCAGACACTGAAATTCCTTCTATATTACAAGACCCTTCTTTTCCATAGGTTGTTGTGTCTTTCGGCTTTTCCCGGTTAGGGGTCGACACAGCAGAACTCCAGTCCGCTAATGATTGGCAGTAGATTTTTACGTGCTGAGTTGCCAGCTCTGATGCACAACCTTCAGCGAAGGTACGCCCATTCACACATGTCTTCACACAGAAGACGCTTTAGCTGAGAATCGAACAGGACAACGTCTTACTGTGAGGTGACAATGCTACCGCAGCACCACCACAGCAGTTTCACCCTTCTTTTCCATAGGACTAGCCTATATCCCTTGCACTACTGTCCACACCTATGCCAGTGTTAGACTTACCCTTTCCTGTCTATCAGACAACATTGCCGCATAAATAGATTATGACTTGCTGGTAGTGACCATTAAAAGGCTCAAATCTGCTTTTTTTAATGGGTGTTAAACCACTCTCACATGGGTGTTAGTCTCCCCCTGATGCTCCTTTTAAGTATTGCTTCTGTTGATGCCCACTTGGGAGACTCGCCCAGGTGGTGCTGGTCCATTCGGCATCAGTTCGACAGGTGCAGGCTCCACGAAGATCAGTCTACTTGACAACACCATCTCTCACAGTGGCATTTAGTCAGAATAGTTTTTACCAGGCATCTACCCTACCAGTGCTTGTTATCTTGTAACCTTTTCAATACATTCAGAGTGTAGCTCCCCCTCAGTACTTTATAGAGGTTCACTTGTCACAGTCGGCTCCCTCTATGTGTACCATGCTTTTCTCCTCCACAGTTGCTCCTCTGTGGTAGCCTCTTATCCTTCTTCATCAGCCATCTCCTGCCCCTTCCCCCTTAATGTACATAGTGTCCATATTGATGGGCCACCTTCATCTTTCTATACTGGTAGACAAACCAGCTGAGTTAAATTCAGTAGAGCCATCCTCAGCTGACTTTGCACTTGACAAAAAGGCTTAAAAAGTGCAACTAAAACTTAAAAAAATATCAGACGTGTCAGGACTACAATTTTATTTCAGAAAATTTAAAGAAGGGGGAAGGTGGTCATTTTCCTTCTCTTCATCGGGTACCTCCAAGTTTGAGGACATTTTAAACTTCATGAAGGAGAGAGTGTGTGAGAGACAGAGAGAGAGAGAGAGAGAGAGATGACTACTGATTCCATGTGTTCACCCTAGAGGAGGCCCCATGAAGGTTATTAAATCATGACACAGTCCCCCTGAATTATTCCTCCACTGGGTAATACTTTCTAAGATATAGTTACTTTTAACAAAATGTAAATAAATACATATATACATACATGTGATGGAACAGCAATGCCCCTGTTTCTTGGTGTCCAGAACAGATTTTTCATTTCTTTAAGGAGTGCTTAATCTGGATGTGACTGCTGCAATTTTGGCTTTTTAGAGGCTGATAGCTCCTCAATCGCAAGGCATCAGTCCCTAGACTGTCCCTCCAGAGCTTTATGCAGCCAAGAAACCATGTATTCATATCCTCCAGGGGGTCTACTTCATTTGCCTTAACTTCCAATTGACTGACACCCATTTGACTGAGACCAAATGACTGAAATTTCATTTGACTGACACTTCATTTGACTTGCAAGTATTATTGGCAGTCTCCAGAGCACTGTAAGGCAAGTAAATGGAATATGTCTCCTTCTCCACTGTATTGCGACCCTGGAGTTAGAATATATAGTTAGGGGGGGTGTGGGGGCGAAGCCCCCCACTTACTTTTGTTTTACTAAGCAATATTAAAGCAGAACTAAACAATATAATATGAAATTAAGTGGGGGGCTTCACCCCCCACATCCCCCATTGTGGAGGGCTGTGCCCCTACACCCCCTATCTATATATTCTAACTCCAGGGTTGCACAACAGTGGGGAAGGGGACATATTCTATTTACTTGCCTTACAGTGCTCTGGAGACTGCCAGTAATACTTGTCAGTCAAATGAAGTGTCAGTCAAATGAAATTTCAGTCAAATGGGGTCAGTCAAATGGGTATCAGTCAATTTGAAGTTAGGGCAAATGAAGTAGACCCCCTCCAGGATATCCGTGAAGGCAATGAGTTGTTTGACTCAGATGCTAGGTTTCCAACATGACTCGCTAAATGGACTACAGCATTCTGTTGAATATAAGCCTGATAATGGAATTATGGAGATGCTTAATTTCCAGGTTTCTGCAGCTTTAGTGGTTGGCAGTCTGATGCATTGTAAATATTGAAATAGACAGGATTGCTGGGGCAGTAATGGGAGAATGATATATTGCTTATTCGAATTCTCTTGGCTCTGCCTGACTTCTTCCACAGAGGGAACAGAAGTATCCTTCATGAATTCACTCTTTAAGTAGCTACTTGATATGTAGTCTGATGACTCACTTAAATCCATGAAGGAAAAAGGCCCGACCTTTGTTTCTGCAAGTGTGAAATATGCCCCCCTACACAGTAGTCCTTTATAAGGATGCAATGTTAGCCAAGACTGTGGTTCCACTGAAACTTGCAGATCTTTTACCAAGACTATTCTGATGAGCAGAAGACTTCCTCTGCTAAGTCTTAGAAGGGTGCTGGTCAAGAGGTCAAAGTTCTTGGTGGTTTCAAAGAGGCCATGTGCAGCTTTATGTTTTCCAGCAACAGTCCTGGCTCCCAGCCTGTCTATTCCCTAGGGGAGGTGGTGAGAGGGGGGTTGCACCTTCATACATTTGTCTGGTTTGACATAACAGCAAGTTAGCCTAAGGCAGACATATGCAGTTCTCTTTCTCAGTCCTTCATTACTATTTCTGGATTTCCTTCTATGTCAAAATGGCAGAAAAGCAGAGAAGAAGAGAAAAAAAAAACACCAGGTGTTATCAAAAACTAATATATGTGCACCTGAAATGTGAGAAAGGCTTCTTTCACTCTAAACTCTCAAATAGTGGATTCCACATTTGATTATGTTGCCTCTTTCCCTGCCAGATTACTCCTTTTTACAAGTCAGCTCTATTCTTTCTTAAAATTTCTCCCAATTTGACCCTTTCAGTTTCCATTCTAACTTTCCATGTAGTGTGGAGATACAGTCTTGCTATAATTCAAATACATCACAGTCCTGGCCTGTTTTTGGCATGACTAAGTCTGCGTTATGTGAATCAGTTGCTGAGAGGCTCAGTAGTAGTTATGGTTTCTGTTTCTAACATACATATAATTTGTGTACATTACATTTAGTCTTACCCTTGTGACTTTGGTTCCAACTGAAAAGGCACCACGATTGATCATTTACTGTATTAGTTAACAGATGATTAAATTAAAATAACCCCATATCTTTGAGGGTTCAAAATATCAGACTGACTGGTCTTCATTTACAGAACTTCCTTTTACACTCCTAATTATTAAAAGTTACCTCCTTCTACAACTTGCTGATATAAACTCAGCCCTGGTAGTTAGAATGAAGAGCCTCGTCTGTGGGCTAGTCAGCAATGTTGCCATTTTCTGAAATACTCTGGAAAGCAGACCTTAAATGTCTTCCACTATGTTCTCATGAGACAATCTGAACCTTTTCTTCCTCCTCCAAAGTTTCTCATCTGTCCAGTTATTGGCTCATCTACTCTCCTTTCTTAAGGTGCTGCAGCCAATGTACTTCTACCTACTGAAAACACATAGCAGCTACTAGGGATTACAGTGGTACATTCCATAGCATCTAGCAAATCTTAGCTGCTATCAGAAATAACATTTACCACAGAACATTAAATTAAGGGCAAATTACATTTATAATAGTCATGCCACAATAATAATCAATTAGGGTTTTGTTTGGCTCTTGCCAAAGTTTTTGACATGCTTCCACATGAAGTAATTTTTTTTCCAGGCCTGTTACCTGTGAAATTAACTAATCTGTGATAAAATGGATACAAAAATGGTTAACAGTAGAAAGAAAAGGATACGGGTCTTGGGGAATTCTCAGACTGGAGTGTTATGGATACTGGTGTCTGTCATGGCTTTGTATTGGGTCTAGTTTTGTTTTAATTTTATTTTCTCATTCTTTCTATTATTGGATAAGTGTTGGATGTTGAATTATGATTGTAACTGTAAGACTGGAGTTGCAGTGTCCATAATGGAAGATTTTGATTAAATTAATAGTCATCCTAACAAAATTAATTACTGGACTAGACAGTCAGAGCTTAGTTTTAGTGTCAATAATTGCAAGGTCATATACTTTGTGATCCCCAGAGCTGGCAGGCCATTTTACATTGATGACCAACCTATAACCGGTGGCTTGATATATGAAAGATCTAGGTATTACAGTTGGATGTAATTTAGCATTTCATGAGCAGTAGCATTTACTAGAGCTTGGGTCCTTACACTGTTTGGCTTGGTATTTCAAACATTTTGAACAAGAAATATGGAAGTCTTGTGAAACTCATGTAATTCTTTAATATGGCCTGTACTGGAGAACAATTAATCTTTTGGTACCAATAGTCAAGCACTATTACAGCACTGGAAATAGTTCAAAAGAAATACACTAGGAAAAAATCAGCTTTACATAATGATACTTATTAGGATAGATTCATCAAATTAAATATTTAGAGTGTAGCATGTGCCTAAAAGGAGTAAACGTTATCTGGTGTTTATGTTTATAAAGACATCTTGAACTACAGGCCTTAATGGGTATAGAAACTCAATTTTTATTAAGGTCTCTTATGTTATCTAATTCTTACTTTACTATTCTGCTAAATTATAGAGAAAAAGATGATATAATCACTCAGACTGTTACATGGTTGTGGTGGAAGTGCCTTAGAGATGCAATTAGGAAATTTACCAACATGAATTTATTCAAAGTACAATTAGACTGAGATATGAATATACAAATATGATGGCATTGCGGAAGGGTCTATGTTTTTGAATGCTTTTGAGCATAAACATTGAGGTGAACTTCTTTTTTACATCTCATCTACATTTTTCTCCCAAAATATTTCGTACTTATCTATCCTTTTTAGACAGATCTGCTGCATTCTGATTATAAATCTAAACCCATAATTATTAATATACAGTTATTGATTTATTTTATTTTACAAGCCAGGCATATTTAATTGAACCTAGACTATTTTTAATTACTTATTGCTTTTATTTTGAAAGTGTGGCTAGAGGAAATGCTCTTTCTATACACCTGGTTACTAGTTAAAACAAAAAGAGATCTATCACTGTATATATATGCATGAATCGCAAATTGATAAAATTTAAGAGAGTGTGACGCAAATTAAAAGAACAGGACTGCAGAAATGATTTACATCAGAATGCTGTCTACTAGTAAAGTTAGACACACATCATTTAGAACATTTTACTGTCGAAGGGATGCCTCATATTATCTGTCTGCTTTACATCAACCATGTGTAAATATGCTTTATATGACCTAACAGTAGGAGTTGTAGTTACGCATTCTGCTTTGAGACTCTTGCTGATAGGTTGTGTAAACAGGATTTATAGCAAGCTTGTTAGTTTGAGTCTATGCCTTGCCTGGCTGAATCATGGTCTTTCAAGTACAGACATTAATGGGTAGGCACAGTATGTCTTTTCAAAAAGAATCTGAAAAATGACAGCTATCATTTGTATGTGGTGTTCTGAAGCAGTCGTCATCCTGTGAGCAGGGAGATAAAATGTTGTAAACCATCAAAGTTATAAGGCTACCACCAGCTGAACTCATAACAACTGCATTCAATACATTAGGTTTAAAATTTCATCATAATCTTTTCTTGTGATCTTACCTCATGAAAAATACTTGCACTTTTTAAATATTTCTACAAAGATGATAATCATAATGTGAAATAACATGCTGAGCTGCAGCAAAATGGAATGTTTGAATATTTATTAACAGAGACTTGTGAGATAATCCAAAAAAATGACTTTATTTTGAGTGTTGTGTCAAAATATTGAGAAATTAAAACAGTCATACAGCTATTTCTGTTTAATGCAGGCTCATAACAGCTGTTTGTCAATGTTTAATGACACCGCATTAGCATAATTTTACAAGGCTGCTTCACATTAAAAGAATAATTTTCAGATTACCACTGAAATGGTGGTTTCATAGATAGGGTACAAAGTGCTATTGACTTAGGAAATTAAATTTGATAATTATCACACTCATGAGATGATCTGGATGAATGGGTGCTTAGTGAGTTTTGATTCCATACACTGGATCCTGTCAAAGTCATAAGGCTGCATTCTGCAGATTAATTGTTCTGGTATTTCTCAGTGCTGTTGGAATCTGGTCTTATTTTGACAGGATGTATTTAGAAACACTGATGCATAGATGGCCAGCAGAGAAAGCTCTTACAGAATGGTTATGCCACCCTATATCATCTTATGTATAAAATAATTGTCTGTAAGGTTGATATAAGGTTGACATAAAAATGTGTGTGTGTGTGTGTGTGTGTGTGTGTGTGTGTGTCAGTGATTATAAGGGTGATGCTTAATACATCCACCTTTCTGTTTTCCCATGTAACCCCTCCTCATGAGGTACTATGATAAAATCTTGTCTGGAAGGTGATTTCATAGAATGATTGAAATGAACTTTTGGGACAAAATTGTCCAATGAAGGAGCTATAGTTTAACAGTTGAGGCCACAGGCAGGGCAGTATGACTTTTTTTTTTGTAAAAAAACATGACAAAATGCCTCAGCGGTATAGAAGGATGTAGCAGTGACTGCAGCTGCAGTGACCTGGGTAAAGTATCTAGTACTTTCAACCCTTTGGTTCACCCTACTTTGACTGTCTTTGAACGTATGTTTGAATCCGATATTAGGAATCTGCATGTATTTAGACAGAGAAGTAACACTTGTCAAAATAATTTTAGCAAGTATGAATGGGAGATGTTTAGAGCTTTAAAGGATAGTCGTTTGAGAATCACCAAACTGAACAAAGGGGGTAGATTAGTGTTTATGAACAATCAGCATTATATAGAATGTATGAAACAAATGTTGAGCACAGATAATTATATTACTGTGTCACTTAACGAATTGAACACTGCATATAGAAGGATCAGGATGTATCGTAATGATTTGTTTATAGAGGCTAGAATATCCATTGATTTATACAACTGTTTTTCAATGCCACCACCATGGATACCAATAATTTTTGGTATTCCTAAAATCCATAAGGACCTTCAGAATCCCCCGCTCCATCCAATAGTCAATGGGAGGAATTCCATTGCATACCCTTTAGCAAAATATGTTGACTATATCCTAAAAAATATCTGACCAATGAACAGCAGATTTGCAAGGATTATTGGTCCTTTTCGGAGAATGTCAACAATTTGGTTTATAGTGATAATTACAATGTTGCTACCTTGGATGTCAAGGATCTTTATACTGCCATTCCTCATGAACTTGGCATTGAATGGGTCAGTCAAATCCTACTAAGTAAAGGGATGGATCTGGACGAATTAAGTTTAGTGCAGGAATTATTGGACCTGATCTTGATGAACAACCTCTTTCTTTTTGATGGTACATATTACCTTCAAACTAAAGGAGTGGCCATAGGGTCCCCTTTTGGGGCAAACTTTGCCAACTTGGTAATGTCATGCTGGAATAGGAATTTGTTCTTAGGAATAACCCCTTTTTTGAGTCCATTTATTTTTAGACACATGATTTGGATAATATTTTTATTATATTTAAGGGAGAGCAAGGACTTTTCCAAGAATTTGTTCAGTACATGAATAACACCACAGATTTTCTAAAATTTACCAGTGAGTTCCAGAAAGACAAAATATCATATTTAGATGTCTTTTTACAAAAGGATAGAACTAGGCAAGCATATACAGCTACCATCTTTAGGATGGAAACATATTCAAATTCCTTCCTTCATTTTTACCAGTTCTCATCCATTGCACCAAAAAAGATCAGTGGTCAAGGGGCAACTTGTCAGGGCAGCCAGAATGATTTCTAACCATTCAGATTTTCTTAGTGAAAGTGAATTTTTGAAAGGCCTATTTTTAAAACGTGGCTACCCTGAACCCCTATTGGAGGACCTAATCACGGAAGTGTCATCAAAAAGAATTTCAGGTCACTTTAAAGCAATTCTGAATTATCCTAATCCAGAAATTACACATACTATTGCAAATATGATAGCAAAAATTCATACTGATAAGAACTATCCCTTAACTTTCATAACACCATATAGTAAGGATGCAATTTATTTGAACAGATCTTACATAAAAATTGGGATCTAATTTCAGCAGATGAAAATGTAGGTTCAAAATTGGCAGCATTCCCTAGAATCATTTATAGAAGAGGCCAAAATTTAAAACAGCTTTTGGAATACAGTACTAGTCAACAACCATGAATTAAGGGTATGTTCAAATGTGAAGCCTGCTCTCACTACAGGTATATTAACACAGGGCTTTAGTTTCGAATCAGGGACATGAAGTTTGCCTGTAATGGGAGGTACAACTGTAACTCTAAGGGCATTATTTACTTAGCTAAATGTACAACCTGTTCAAGTTTTTACATAGGAAAAACTGACAGCAGGTTTAGAGAACGGGTGTACAAACATCAATATGCCATCAGGATTGATAATGCCCTGGCCAAGCATATATCTAACAACCCAGGTCATTGTTTTTCATTTATCTTTATAGGATTGTTTTTCATTTATGGTTATAGACCATATAGAAACCCAGGAGAGAGGAAGTCCATCAGTTAGAACAGAAAGAGCTGCTATGGCAACTTAAAATGAATACTTTTAGGCAACCTGGGTTGAATGATATGTGTTCTATTGCTTGCATTTTGAAATTGAAAAGCCTAATGAGGTAATATGTATGCGTTTTTTAAATGTATTTATTTTCTGACCTTATAGTCAGCTTAATACCATGTGATTGCTTATCCTTTTGTATAAAAGGAATTACTTTTATAGTTTATGCTGTTTGCGGAAGTATTGAAATTGTTCTTTATGAAATCACTAACCTTTACATTAAAATTTAGTTTTTTTTGTAGTGCGGCGTGTTCTTGCCATGTTTTGTTCTTTTAAGTAGTTTTGTTTTTGTTCTCGTTTTGCTAGCTCCATCCTGCATACTTTTTAGGAGACCCTTGCTTGGAATGGAAACATTAGTGAGTTTGATGGGTGAGATATGATCTTGCTGCTGAGGTCTTGGGACAGCATTATATTTTCATGGGGGCCTAGGAGTCTGTGAGAGGGATTTGCAGACTAGCTCAGTATAAATTGGTTTGGCATGATGTGGTGACATGAGTGTACAGTGAGCAATGGCATTCATGGTAGATGAGGGACATGAGAGCTTTACCTCCAGGTGAAGTATGTATCTACATCTCTACCGAGTGGATTAATTGTCTTTAGGAACAAGGAAGGGTTGTAGCTGAGTGGAAGGCAGTTCACACATTCCCTCTTAGCAGCAAATGTCAAGAGGATGGCAACCATACCTCTTAACTGTACATATTTTCACAGAATGTCCAGATTTTTGGTAAGTTCCTCATAAAATCTGTGTTTTTCCTGGCAAATGACTGAGGATTGAAGTAATTAAATAATGAAAGACATTTGAGTATCAGATTCCATGTCCTACAGAAAATGTATGCTAATGCAAAACCTTTCGTTCTATCAACTTTGTAAGTTTATAAGAGCTGTATTTAAACTCTGTCCTTAGTCTTGGGCCTTTGTCCCCCCATAATTTTAGGCTTTGACCAGAGTTTGAGAGGTATGATGGCAACAGAAGGGTTACAGGCAGACTGTGGCCCCATGGTGTTTAGTAAACTGATGGGAGAGTTGGTAATAGAACATTAAGATGCAGTAAAAGTGGCTTCGGTGACAGCTAGGTAGTTATCTGACAGTGTGCTTGGGGAAAACAGCCAGAAGAATAAAATGACAAGCAGATTAATGTTTATTAGAATATGGGCTGCCCAGTAAAGACAAATTGTCAGTTATAGACTACTCATCACACTTAGATAAATGGTTGCACAATTTAAGTCTTATCAAGATAATTATAAATGCTATTAGTGTAATATTGTAGGAAATGATACTGTTTCTATGAGCAGGTGTCACAAGCTTTGGCAAATACTACACAATCAAGAGTAAAAATGGGTAAACAATTTTAATGTTGTCAGTACAATAAGGTGAGGTGTGACATACGTCACTGACATGGGTGTCATCAACTTAGAAAGTGCTACATTATGGCAAATCCATTTCAAATACAGCATCAGTACAGTGATTTAAGAGCAAACACATGCAGACTACTACTTAGCATAAGTTAACATGGTTGTGTATGTGGCACAGCATTTAACAGCTCAGCACAACTAAGAACCAATCCATACTATGCAGTACCAAATAAAATGGCAGAAAACTAAAGGAAGCCAGTCAGGAAAATTACTTCTACTAGTGCTATAAATGCTGGAATAATGGTCTTTTCTCTTCTTTCACAAATGAAATAGCAATCACCCAAATAAGTAAAAATCCCACTAGCTGGGTGCACAGTTTAATCACAGTCACCCAATAGATTAAGTGCATTATTCAGTTTAAGAAAAACAAGCCAATTAGGTTGGGGTCTAGGGATTATAGTTTTAGTCAAGTCCAGCAAGTTTGGAGCATAAGTACTCAGTGTTCAGCAAATTTTCACAATTTTCTTTATCTAGTACTCCTTTACCATTGAGTGTTCTTCTCCTCACCCAGTAAGCCATTCTGCTTTTCTGTCTGAGGGCCCATCTTAGACATTATTTTTCTTTTCTCTCAGTGAGGTGCGGGCCAAGAGTTGGAAGTGTTGCTGTCATCCTCAGGGTTAGGGGTTTTGCATGGCTTATATTCCCACCCTGCATGCCTAACACCAAGTTACAGCTGGCTGGGTATAAGGAAACTACAGTGTGCACCACCATCTCCACCCTAAGGGGTGTGCATTATGCCATCTATTCTACACCTCCAGGTGGACATCTGTCACACTCTGAATTCCAGCCTCTACTAGAACTCCACTACAGAGGTGTCAGCATGCACACTCCCTCCCTTCCACGATAGGAATGCCCCATCCTCCCTGCCAACTCCAATAATCACTCTTGGGTCTCCTTGGTCATTGTCAGGGCTTTATCCCTCTATACCACTGTAGCAGCATTTGACAAATCATCACAATTAAGCACTAATCTGCACAACACAACACTAAATAAAATAGCACAAAAGAGCAAGACAGTCAATCAGGGAAATTAGTATTACTGAGAAAATGATTCCAGCACTGGAACAATGTTAATTTCCCTTCTCTAACAAATAAAATGTCAGTCACCCAAACGAGTAAAACTCTGACTAGCTGGGTTCACAGCTGAGTCACGATCACACAATACATTAAGTGGAACTTTAATTATAAGAAAACAAAGCCACTTCCCTTTTTTCTAGGGATCAGAGTTTCAGTCAGGTCCTGCAATTTTGGGGCCCAGTTGCATAGGATAGCTCAACACAACTAAGGGTTGATATGTGCATTGCAGTACCTAATAAAATAGCACAAAGCAAACAGGCTGCTAATCAGGAAAATTAGTGTTATTAAGCCACCAGCAGTATAAACAATGGGCCAATGCTTGTTTCCTCTTGCAGGTAAAATAATTAACCAAATGGCTACAAATTGCGCTAATTAACACTGCTAATTCAAGATCACACAAAAGACTACATGTTGGTCTAGGGATTACAGTTTTAGTCAAATCCACCAAAGTCTGGAGCCCAAGTGCACAGCGTTCATCAGCTCATCATAACTTATTTCTGATCCTTGCAATGCAATACCAATTAAAACAGCACACGTACACTGAAAAGAAACAGGGAGCCAGTCAGGAAAATTACTGTTACTAAAATAAAAAGGATTTAAATGCTTTAGCAATGCTCATTCTCTTCTCTTGCATATCAAAAGGAAATTTCTAACATGAATTAAAATCCCATTAGCAGATAACACAGTTGATTTATGATCACCCAGTAGATTAAATCCAATGCTGAGTATAAGAAAAATGAGTCACTTCCCTGGTAGTCCAAGGCTCAGAGTTTGTACTCAAATCCAGCGAGCAGGGAACTCAGAAGTGCAGCATTTAAAAAATGATTTGCGCAATGTAGTACCAAATAAAACAGCACAAAATGTCCAGGTATCCAGTCAGGAAAATTAGTGCTACCAAACCAGTAGGGATTTAAATGCTGGAGCAGTGTTCATTTCTCTTCTCTCATAGCAATCATCTAACCAATAAGCTTCCCACTATGTAGTCACACGGTTGAATCGTGAGCATACAATAGGCTATGTGCATTGTTTAGTGTAACAAAATAAGTCACTTCCCTGGTGGTCTAGGGATCGGAGTTTTAAACATATCTGGCAAGTTCAGACCTCAGATATACATTGTTCAACAAATTAATACAACAAAGTCCCAATCAGTGGAATGCATTACCAAATAAAGCAGCACAAAACAACCGAGAAGATAATCAAATGTTTGGTGCTACTATAACTATAGTAATTTGATTACTTAAACAATGCTCATTTCCCATTTCACACAAATAAAACAGCAATCAACCAACAAGTAAAAATCCCATGTGCTAGATACAATTTTATAGCAATAACAATATAGATTATATGCAACTTTAATCATTAAAAAAAACTAATAATTTCACTAGCTGTCTTGGGATCAGAGTTTTGCCAAATCCAGCAAGGATGAGTCTAGATTTGCAGCATTAAGCAGCTCAGTGCAACTAAGCACTGATCTGTGCAACATAATACCGAATAAAATAACAGAAAACAACTAGGCTGTCAATCAGAAAATTGAGTTCTGCTATTTTATTAACAACTTAAACATTGGAATAATTATCATTTCCTTTTTCTCACAAGTAGAACAGCAAACACCCAGACAAGTATAAATCCCACTAGCTAGGCACACAGTTGAATCATGATCACACAAAAGATTTAGTGCAAAGTTAAGTATAAAGAAAACAAAAAACAGAACTCAACGCTGCTCTGGCACAATGAAGGCTGTCCAGTAACCCCAATCACGTTGCTTCAATATGTAAATTGACGACCACAGAGTGAATGTAATTGAATAATATTTATTTAAACAAAAAATAAAAAACAAAATAGAAGATTTAGCGCTTTCATCTCACCACTGAGGCTTCTTCAGAATCCTGTTACAAGTAGACAAAATTGTTCTTTTATAACAAGTAGATTTCTACATCTGAGATTTTACATTTGTTTACATGTTTTTATACATTTAGGAATTTTACATTGAGCATTTTCATATGTATGTTATGCTACATGCCTTTTAATGTTGATTTTCAATGTTGATTTTCTATCAAATTAAAACGCAATATACAATAGATATATATGTACTTCCAAGAAGCTATGTATACTGATGGTTCAGTTATTCACAAGCTACTACTTGTTGTATAATCAGGTTTTATGTGGTTCATTCATTCATTTAATTAATTTTTTGCATTTTAATTTTTTGCATTTAAATATCAAACCAGCCCCAGTCAAGCAAAGCAAAGTAAAGAAAGCTAGTCAGATTTTTATTCATATTTCATTCACAATCTATTTTACAATACTCATTTCATTTTAAATTCATTATCAATTAATGATGACAGTTTCTGTGGACCAATGAGTGAGATCTACTTGTTATAAAAGAACAATTTTGTCTACTTGTAACAGGATTCTGAAGAAGTCTCAGTGGTGAGATGAAAGCGCTAAATCTTCTATTTTGTTTTTTATTTTTTGTTTAAATAAATATTATTCAATTACATTCACTCTGTGGTCGTCAATTTACATATTGAAGCAACGTGATTGGGGTTACTGGACAGCCTTCATTGTGCCGGAGCAGCGTTGAGTTCTGTTTTTGGTGGTTTGTTGTGGATTTTTTGACTTTCGTTATAAAGAAAACAAGTCACTTCCCTGATGGTATAGGGATCAGAGTTTTCATCAAATCCAGCAATTTTGAAGTCCAAGTGTGCAGGATTTTTCAGCTCAACACAGTTGTTGAATGCTGCACACCTGGATGACTAGGTAAGGGTATGAAAAAGTGTCAAAACGGCCAGATGCTGACTGTTGGTTTAAATGTGTATATAACTGCACTGAACCAAAATGTTGTTGTATCTTTCGGCTTTTCCCGGTTAGGGGTCGCCACAGCGGAACTCTGGTCTGCTAATGATTGGCAGTAGATTTTTACGTGCAGAGTTGCCAGTTCTGACGCACAACCTTCAACAAAGGTACGCCCATTCACGCATGTCTCCACACAGAAGACGCTCTAGCTGAGAATCGAACAGGACAACGTCATACTGTGAGGTGACAACGCTACCACAGCACCATAGAAAAACTGCATATTATAATTGGCTGTTATTTAACTATAGTACAGTGGATGAGAGTGAATTTGCAGCTATGCTGTTGCAGTGCACAATGATTACATACAATAAGCACTGCACCTGTCAACTAAATGTCATGGGAATGAAGAATGAGCTTTTTAATATGCCCTTCTATTCCTAACACAAAGTAAATCATATCTGTTATAGCCTTCTGGAGTGAGTAAGTTATACAAAAGCATGGTGCAGTAAGCGTTCAGCTTGTGGCTGTTGCAGTGTCCTTTAGAATGGGAAAAAATATCTGTTCACTGCACCTTGTGGATCTAGATGCATTTTTTCCACCTCCAGCTCTGATGTCATGTCTTCTTGCTGTGTTTTCTGATTATTTATTAATTTATTTAATTGTTTTGTTGGAATGGGGAAAAAAAATCAGTCCTCTGCATCTTGCAGATATAAATGCATCTTGCGCTATCTCCAGCTTTCATATTTTCATGTTATTGTTTATGGAGTATGTATTTATTTGTTTATTTATTTATTTATTTGCTGACTTTTTACTTTTTTTTTTTCCAGAAGAGAAGTATATTGCATTAAACATTCTTCCTGTTGTTGCTGCAGTACGCTTTGGAATTAAAAAACAAAAAAAGCAAAAGCAAAATCTGTCAGCTGCAAATGGCATCTCTGCATGCATATTAGTGCACTACTAGCTCTGATGTTGTCATTTTGTTATTTATGAGTTATTTGCTTATTTTACTCATTGGTTTTACTTATTTTAAAATACATGTACTGGGCCTTGGTATATTCACCCATTATTTAGAATACATTACATACAGTTAAAGAACGATTGCATTGTTTGCAACAGTTATTCAATTACAATTACGTACATGATACAAAAATAAACAAGCAAACAAAATAAAGTAAACTGTAGTTGAATTATTTGCTGTTTTATTTATTTATTTATTTGTTTATTGACATTTGATTATCATGAAAGTCCAACTGGGTACAAGCCCATTTCAGTGGAGGACTGGGGAGTAAGACTTCAAATTATTACAAAACATTTTAAGAACAATAATTTTATAATCTTCAAAAAATAAAACAAAAACATCTGCAGTTTAAATAATTATAACAAATTAGACATCATATAAAACATTGGTTAAGAATCAATACAGGGTATATGACAATCGTATAATATGTATTGAAATTTTAGACAGTCTGTAGAGAAATTAAAGATGTTTAGTCTAATACAAATAGAAATTGCAATATGAAGTAAGGGAAGAAAAGGCTTATGGTATATTTAGAGAGAAAGTCAAGGAAGAGAACTGGATAGCAGTAAAGAAGTAAGGGAAGAAGGGAGAGTAAGGAGGTATAAGGAATGAAAAGGTACTTGTTTTAAGCTATGGGTATTGGGATGAATATAGGCTACAAAGTGAAACACTGCAGAAGATAATGAGTGAGCATAGCTCAATGACTCAGATACAATAATAAGAGTTTAGATTATCATATACTCAGAAATTATGTGATGTCTTACTACTGATTACCTATTTTTGTTTACTGTGTAAGAGACACCATTCTGTGGCAGTGCTCACTTAGATCATTAGATGATTGTAGAGTGATGAAGAATCTGCTTGCATAGTTTCCACAAAATGATCCACTATGTACTGATTGTACTAGACTTGGCTTAGCATGCCTTGCAGCATCATTCCATTGCTTGCATACTGAGGTGGGTCTGGTATACTGTAAACATAGGATACTATCACAGATTATACCACTGAAGTCCTTTGACTTTCCTAGTAAGAAAGCATTTTGGGTATTCAAGTTGTGTCAAATATTTGGACTGGTACATTTCAAAGGGGGCATTATACTCTATGGCTGGCCTGGTGAATGTGGAATACAGTAGAATGATCACATCCCTGGACCTGAATACCAGATGTTTATTAATTAGCTGTGCTTTGAAAAAGCACTTTCTTTCAATACTGGATACTTAGTAATCAAAGGACAGTTTGTTGTCTACATTGTTTCCAGGTCCCTAACTACTAGATCAATTTTCAGGGCTGTCTTGTCAATGTGATAGTTAGAAGGGACTTCTTGCTTGTTGAAGGATAATACATTTTTTAGCATTTAATTTTATCCCATGGTTTGACACTGTCTACTGGTTTGGGAAAGGCCCTCTTATAAGACCGTACAAAACAAACATGCCAACACTGCTGAAGGTAACTCAGAGAAAAGTAAATTTCAAAATGCAAAAAAGATTCTTGAGTATGCCACCATGGAAGCTCATATTACTTGAGTCTGAAACAAAGAACTTTAAAACCAAATTTTAATAAAATACTTTAAATATGTGTGAGAACACAAAAAAAGAGCCTTTTCATAATATATTCCGATAAGCACTTTCGGCCCTAGCCTTCATCATATCGTAAAGTATCAGGCTCTTGCTTCATTGATAAAAAACAATTTCACCAATCATTTTCCTTTTACAAGGCCACTGCCTCTTTTTGAACCTATCATAAAATTTAGCAAATAGAAATAAAATGCATTGCTAGGCCCACTTTCTTAGCTAATAGATAGCAATCTTTGCTTCCACAGAAGAAATCCAATTAGCTCAAAAGGTTCCATCAATGCTGTTATCCTGTTCACAATCAACCAATCAAAACTAGAGCCTTGCCAAATTCATTTCTTTACCCAAAACAATACTGCTTTTGGTTCATTCAATCTTGGATGTTTCACCAATTATGATTTACAAAACCACCATTTTCAAGTATGGTAAAGAATCATTTCACAATTAGTATCCTATCCTGCCTTAGGAAGTTTCTCCATTCAGAAAAAAGGGGGTCCTTTAGCCGTACTGCTGCATAGTTCCATAAGCATGATCAGATCCATTTTAAGTCAAAAGCTCAATGCAATTATATGCATTTGATATTAGATATTTAATTTGCTTCAAAAGCAAATTATATTTATTATTCTCATTTTACGAGACCTCTGCTGCAGTCAATCAAAATCAAAGGCATGGCCAAGCCCATTTTCTCATGCAATAACAGTATTTCTTGCTATAATAAGAGGTTTTTACAATGTACTGCTGTCTAGTCAATCAACTATTGATTCACAAAAGTTTCCACCAATACTGTTGTTTTAATTTTGGAATCATTCAATCAAAATAAACTCCTTTGGTGAAGCTCAATTCCTTGTGCTGAAACAGCTCTTTAGAAGTAAATAAATCCGCGATTATTCAACTTGAATCCCTTCAATTTGAAAGTGCTACTGATTTCACCAATATCAACTTCTTTCTATTGCCATATCCATTTCTTCATCTTATAGTTTGACATCTTCCCTTCAATAAAGGTTTCAGAGGTTTTTACGATGTACCACTGTCTAGCTAATCAACTATTAATTCATGAGAGTTTTCACCAATACTGTTGTTTTATTTCAGAATCATCCAATCAAAATCAACTTCTTTGGTCAAACTTACTTCTTTGTGTTGGAACAGCTCTTTAGAAATGAAAAAATCCGCGATTATTCTGCTTGAATCCCTTCAATTTGAAAGTACATCAGATTTCACAAATATCAATTTCTTTCTATTGCCATATCCATTCCTTCATCCTATAGTTGGACATCTTCCCTTCAATAAAAGTTTCCATGGTATCACTACATTCAGTCCTGGACTGCAGTCAGCTCTCAAATTAACTATCCAATTTAGTTCAGCTATCTCACTATGCTTTTCCACATCTCCCCCTTTAATTCCTTAAAAAATATGTTCAATAACTTTAAATCAGAAACTGTGAACAGGGTATGTCAAAATATGATTAGCCAAAGCATTCTTCTGTTCTTTATTTTGTATGTCTCTTACATGCCTTAAAATTCTTTCCTTAAACTGCCAATCAGTCTTTCCTACATAATATACAGGACATTGCAAGCAAGTTGCAAGATACACAACATGTTTAGTATTGCATGTGGCTTTGCCTTTGAACTGATAGTCTCTGCCAGTTATCAGATGACAAAAATTATTTGTTGTATCAATGTAGGAACAAGCTTTACATTTCCCGCATTTATGGGTCCCAGTCTTCTTAACTTCCATGTGGTTAACTTTAGAGAAACCATCTTTGTTGCATAGCAATCTTTTCAAAATGTTCTTGTTTTTGAATATAAACCTCGGTCTATCTCCTACTATATCTCTTAGCCTTTCATCTTCAGTACTTCTGTATAATATCACAGATCTGTGATGTATCAGTGCTGTAAGTCAGCATACAGCCAAGAGTCTGTTGTATACTGCTTTCTTTTGATGTTACAGCTTTCCTATTAACCACTTTCTCAGAGAAGTAAGGACGCCCTTTTCCTTTTCTAATTTATTTGGTTTGTTGGGGCTCAATCATAACATCTTTTTCCTTATAACCCCTTTCACTTAAGTGAGACTGCAGTTTGTTCTTCTCAGAATGAAAATCTTCATCTCTTGTGCAAAGCCTGGATACTCATAAAATTTGGTTTTCCATAATATTTTTGAATATATGTCTTGGATGCATACTGTTTCTAAGTAGGTAATGATTTCTCCGCATGTTTTTCCTATAAATGGAAGTCTCTATTCCAAGGAAAGAATCCAACATCAACCAAACATTCAAAAATTCAATTTCCTTGTTGGAACTATGCATTGTAAATGTAAGGAAGTTTATAGAATTATTCAAATAATCAAAAATATCAGTAGTTGCATGTGACTACCTTTCTATAAAATAAAAATGTCATCCACAAACCATCGATAAAAAATAAAATGTTGGTACCAAGAATTTGAAACTCCAAGGACTTTTTCCATTTCCCATTTCGCAAGTACCAAGTTGGAATAACTATTGGCACAGGGGGCACCCATGACCATCCTGCTCGTTGCCAATAGTAATTGGTGCCATAACTAAATATATTATTTTCCAAGATCAACTCAAGAAGTGCACATACTAAGTCCAAATTCATAACCAATGTTGTGTAGCTTCTAATAGCTTCAGTCCCATACCCATTTGGAATAACTGTAAATAGACTGTTGACATCCATTGTAACTAGTATTAAGTCAGAATAATTGGTTACATTTTTCATACTAGAGTACAGCTTGTATAAGAAAGTTGCAGTAACTTTTAAGATGGTCTACACTTCTGGTATTCATTTTTTCAGCTCCTCTTCTACAAACATAGACATAGGTTCTATAAGCCAACCTCTCCCTGACACAATGGGACACATTGGTGGGTCATCTTTGTTTTTATGAATTTTGGGTAGACCACTGATCGGCGGAATAGTAGGATGTGTTACTCCAAAAAAAGTATAGAGATCCGCGGGTAACCGTCTGTCCATCAACATTTCATATAAGACATCATGCACCTCTTATTCATCTTGTCAACATCCTTTTTAGTTTACTTCCTATATGTTTTCAAATCACTTAACATATATGTTTCAGCACAAACAAGTGAGCTTGACCAAAGGAATTGATTTTGGTTGGATGATTCAGAAATTAAAACAACAGTATTGGTGGAAACTTTTGTGAACATAGTCCTACTAAACCAACACCTTCAAAACCCACACATAGAAACATCAAGACATATACGGAGGCTCTGAATAAAAATCTAAAATTTTCCTTGGCAACAGAGACCTCCAAAGCAGACACACAAGCAACCTCCTCCCACCAACACATCCCAAACAACACATAGCCCACAACCTTGGTGTGCCACACAACCACAGCCCATAAGGCAAAAAAAATACCCAACACACTAGTCACAGGTGACTCTATAGTCAGGCACACTGCCACCCCACTCACCAGGCTGGACAAAGAGAAGGTTACTGTCAGCTGCTTGTCGGGTGCCAGAATCTGCCACATAATGCATGCACTTAGGTCACTACAAAGCAAGTACAAATATGACTGTCATTGTCCATGTTGGTGTGAATGATCTGAGATGTAAATCTCTGGACTACATGAAAAGTGACACGGAAGAGCTGCCCGATCTTGTAGCCCAGGCAGGTATGACCCTAGCCCTGAGTAGCATCCTGCCTTCACCAAGAATGATACCACAGTACAAGGATAAAATGATCAACTTCAACAATTGACTAAGCTTCTGGTGTAATTCAAAGGGGATCCAGTATCTGTCTGCTTGGGATGACATGCTTGACAGGCCACAATGCTTCACCAAAGATGGCCTGCACCTGTCACCCCTGGGACAGGGCCAAGGCTCTTGCCGCCCTCATTGTGCCTTTTTTAGGCAAGGCTCAAAAGACAAACCCACCACCATAAGAATTACAAGTGACAAAAAAACGAGGGCAATGCTGCTCAATGCCACAAGTCTAAACCTCAAAATGCACTCACTTGAGGCACTCCTCAAAATGGAGGACATTGATATCTGTGCAGTGACTGAGACATGGTTCAAGGCTCCTGAGAGCACCCCAGGACTACCAGGCTATAATTCATACCACACATTTCGGCCACAAAACCTGGACCGAAACACTAAGGGCGGAGGTCATCCAAGTGCAACTAACCTTGGGCAAAAATGCATTCCAAATTGTAGCTTGTTACAGATCCCCCACCATGACCCAGGACCCACAGACATTAGAAAAAATGATGGTCCAGACAAATACCCTAATAATGGGCGATTTCAATTACCCTAACATAAACTGTGAAAACTACTCTTGTACTAATCCCCTTGCTCAATGATTCCTGGAATTTATAAACTCTAATGTCCTGGATCAACTTGTCAACACCCCCACTAGGGGCAACAATATTCTGGACCTGGTCATTATCAACATGGGTGACCAGTGCTTAATGCCTGAGATCAACTCCTAGCTGGTTAGATCAGACCATAAACTAATCACCCTAGATATCCACATCCAGACCCCACCCCCACACAAGGAAACCATTGTAAAAAATTTCTCCAAAGCGAACTTCACGCTACTCAGAACAGAGGTGGCTAACTTTGCGATGCCCCTGCAGATGGATAATACAGTCACAACTGCTGAATCCTACGCAAATGCACTCTACAAGCACCTGCATGAGTGCATGGATCATGCTAGCCCTAACAAAACCAAGATGGTATCCTCCAAAAAAGGAAGCCGATCTGGTGGTCCCCTGCCATTAACAAACTCTACAACAGAAGGAAGAAACTGTTGCAAAAGAGTAAAAAATCCAGGAATGGAGGAACTCGCTGATGGGCCTCAGTAAGAAACTAAGATCTCTCATAAAATCCTCCAAAGCGAATTTTGAAAGAAAAATTGTCACAGATTCCAAAGACAACAATAAGGCATTCTTTAGCTATGTCAAGAATCTCCATGGCAACACCCAGATCTGTGCTGAGCTACAGCAGAATGGCACAAAATATACAGAGCCAACTGATATTGGCAACATCTTGGCAGATAGGTTCAGTGCTAACTTTACTCCTCTCTCACCCCCAAAGGGCCTATAACTATACCAAATGATTGTAGAGCCCAGTTAATCACAAACACACAGGTAAAAATGGCACTCTCTAAAGCCAAAAACTCAGCATCCATGGGACCGGACAACATCCCAGGCTGCATCTTACATGAACTCCAAAATGAACTAGCCCCCCACCTAAACTCCATGTTCAACCACGGCCTCACCACAGGCTATGTGCCCACTGAATGGTGCACAGCAATGGTTATCCCACTCGACAAAGGAGGAGCCACCACAGACCCTGGGAACTATCGACCTATTAGTCTGACAAGCCTGGTCTGCAAGGCCATGGAGCGTATCATCATGGAACTCGTAAACAAAGATTTTGGTAACCTCCAAACTTTGGATGCTACCCAGTTCGGATTTGTAAAGGGTAGATTATGTCTCCTAAACCTGGCAGACTTCTTTGAAACAGTTACCAAGGCCATAGATGAGGGCAAGGTGGTCCACACAGCCTACCTGGACCTCACTAAAGCCTTCGATACTATCCCCCATTCAGGAATCATAGATAAACTCACCAACCTTAACATAAACCCTTATGTCACAAGATAAGTGGCTAACTGGCTCATGGACAGAACCCACACGGTGAGAGTTGCAGACTCCAGATCCGATTCCAAACCAGTGATAAGTGGAGTGCCCCAGGGTTCAGTCTTGGGACCTCTCCTGTTTGGTATATACTTCTCTGAAGTGCAAGCGAACACTAAGGGCCTATGGCCAGCCAAGTTTGCGGATGACTGCAAACTGGGTGCCATAATCGATTCCCCTACTGATGTAGACATCCAGCAAAAGGGCCTAACTAAGACAGATACCTGGTGCCAAAGCCATGGCCTCAAGCTAAATGTCAAAAAGTGCATTGTCATCCCTTTTGGTAAAAACATGGTACCCATGAATTACCAAATAGGGGAGGTTCACTTAACACAGAAAGTGTGATAAGAAACCATGGGACCCAAGTGGATAGTAACCTCTCCTTTGATAATCACATTGCCATATTGGTCAGAAAATCTTTCTACGTGGCCCAGCTAATCACAAAAAGGTTTGCATCTAGAAAAAAGGAAGTCATTGTCCCCCTCTGCTCATCACTTATCAGACCCCTCATTGAGTACAGTGCCCCATTTAGGATGTACCTCACAAGACACCTACAACAACTGTAGAGGCCCCAAAAGTACCTCACCAAGAGGATTGCTGGCCTCAAACAGTTGCCCTATGCCGACCAGCTCAAGAAACTCCAACTCTACTCGGTCGCATACCGCTTATTCCGAGGAGATCTCTCTCTGCCATACAAAGCTATGTCAAATCCAGAACTGATGGACATGCTCCACTTAAAGAAATCCCAATCTCCCCGAGCTACACGCTCTAGGGACCTACACCTCACCACATCAATAAATAGGACATGCTGGAGGGATAGATTCTTGACCCAGAGACTTTCAATGCTCTGGAACAAAATTCTCATCCACATCAAGCAAAGCCCATCATTAGTACTCTTCAAGAAAAACCTTCATGAGTGGATGGGTAATAGGAAATTCACCCCTGGGATCACATCTGTGGCTCTGCTCAATTGAGGAGCAGGAATTTAATCTACATTGGTGGCAAAAGCCAAGACACTTTTGGCTAGGCTTACTTATGCCCTTGGGCCGATAGCCTAGTACCTACCTATGAACCTATTAATGCATATGTGCCTATTTAAGTGATCATTTAATAAAAGTGTTTAAAAACATAAAAAGAGATGTACTAGAAAATAAAAAAAAAAAGATTAATAGGTATTGCAGACCATACATACATGTAAGAGTCACACTGATGCAAGTTCAAAAGTCCATAAGGTAAACCTCCACACAACCAAATATACTAGTCATAGGTGACTCTGTTGTGAGGCACTCACCATAATGTGCAAGGACGCAGTCATAGTAATTTGCCTTTTAGGCACTAGAATTTGCCATATCATACTGCCATTCAAGTCCTTGAACCACAAATATACATATGGCACAGTCATAGTACACACGGGTATTTTGCTGAAAATGGACCTGTGTCCAGTTGGACCGTCCCAGTAAACAAATGTAAAATAAATAAATGGGTGTAATGACTTGAACCCTGCCTTGAGTAGCATTCTACCATCACTAAGAATGATGCCACAATAAGAATAAAAGATTATTGACTTAAACAATTGACTTAGCTTCAAGTGTCATTCAAAGAAAATTGCATATATATATATATATATATATATATATATATATATATATATATATATATATATATATCAGCCTTGGAGGAGATGGTAGACAGTCCAAACTAATTGGCAGGGATTACCTGTACCTCTCCTCACAAACATTTTATATATTGGCTTAATTCTTCTCCACCCCTTAGTGTTGTGTTTAGGCAATGTTCCAATGCTTCAAAAGTTTTTAACACAAGAAAACAAAATCTGGATAACATTAAGGTATTGCTATTTAATGCTAGAAGCTTTAACAAAAAAAAATCCATTCCCTACAAGCACTCCTTAGCCTGGAAAATCCTGATCAAATAATGACATAGGTAACCTACAAACTCTTGTCCCAAGTCAGCTCAGATTTGACAGGGGCAGATTCTGCCTACTTAAACTAGTTGACCTCTTTGAGAAAGTTACTGAAGCAATGGATGAGGGAAAATCAGTACAGACACCATCTCACACTCAAGTATCATAGATAAACTATGCCAGTTAAATGTTATTCCCTATGCAATTCATTGGAAAGCAAACTGGCTCACAAATGGAACTCAGGAAATTAGGGTGGGCTGCTCTACATTCTTCAGTACACATGTCACTAGCAGTGTACCCCAGAGTTCAGTCCTTGGGCCACTCCTCTTTGGCATTTACTTCTTGGAGGTCAGATCTACTGCTAAGGTTTTATGGCTGCCCAAGTTTGCAGATGATTTTAAACTTGGTGCCATCAAAAATTCAGCAACCACAACACCCTCACAAGTACGGCAAGTGCAAAGGCACAATAACCTTCATGTAAAGTTCAAAAAGAGGGCCAGCACAACAGTGTGGTAAAACCAAACAATTTTAATGGCTCATAAGCACATAAACACATTAAGGGTAGGGTAAATAAGAACCCAAACCCCCAAAAAATCCAGACTGGTTTCGGCTTTATTAGCCTTCCTCAGTTTGTTTGTTTGTGTCTTTCGGCTTTTCCCGGTTAGGGGTCGCCACAGCGGAACTCCAGTCCGCTAATGATTGGCAGTGTCAAACCAAAATATCTAGCACATGAATATTTATACAGAAACAATTAGTAGACAAAAATTCCCATTGGTCAGTTAAAGATGCTCATTTAATCCTGGTGGAAAAAGACCACCGAACTTAATTATCCACTTTTTCTCCTGGGAATTGAGAATGGAATGCCATCCAGATTTATTATTTCTGTCCCCATTAATTTTATCAAAAACAGTGAACCTAAGAAAGGCAGTGTTATGTTTTAATGTATGTTTGTAAAGGGCATTAGACTGTCTTTTGTTTGTAATATCACTAACATGTTCAGTAATGCGTAACCATAAAGGTCTAGAAGTTTGCCCCACATAAAATGCAGAAAATGAACATGTGGTGAGATAAATCTCCGAATTGGAGCTACAATTTGCTAAAAAAATTATATCAAAAAACCAAAGCAGCATTCCTGCTTGTAAATTCTTTTGATTTCATTACCCTTGGACAGTGTGTACAATGTCCGCAGGGGATACATCCATATAACCTGTCACCTGTGGTGGTATGTTGTTGATAATTAATGGTGGAATCCTGATATTGTTTATAATGACAAAAAGGTGAAGCTAATGTTTGACCTCTCCGAAAAGAGAATAAGAATTTACTACCTAGAATCTCAAACAATTTATGATCCGCCAATAAAAAATTCCAATGTCTGTTGACGATATCTATAAGTACCCCAGTATTTCTACCAAAGGTCATAACCAACCTCAGTTTAGATGGTTCCCCAGGTTGCTGTACCCTGTAACCTAACAAATCCTGCCTATCCTGAGTAGAGGCCCAATTACTGGCAGAAATAATATTCCCATGTTTATATTCCCTACTCTTAAATCTATGAACAAGATCTTTCCTATAATGTTCATAGCTTTGTGTGTCAGAACATACCCATCTAACCCGAAGAAATTGTGATTTGGGGATGTTCTGGATGATATGTTGGGTGTGGAAGCTGGTCGCATGAAGTAGGGAGTTATATTGGCAGTATTTGCAATAGATCTGAGTATTCAGAATATTATCAGTATTCCTGGTGATCAGAACATCCAGGAAGGTAATCTGTTGTAAATGATAATTAACCTTGAACTCAATCCCCCATTTATTCTCATTTAAATACCCAATGAATTTTTGTAAATAGATGCTATCAGACTACCACACCATCCAACAGTCATCCAGATACCATCTCCATATATCTATCTCATTGAGATATATGTTATGGTTAGGGTCATAAATAAGTTCCTCTTCCAATTAAGCCATAAATAAGTCAGCATAAATGGGGGCAAAAGATGCCCCCATTGCTGTATCCTGCACCTGCCAAAAACATTGACCATGAAAGTATAGTACATTCTTGGTGAGTACATGTTCCGCAAGACAAACCAAGAATGTGTTAAAACTTGGCTGGTATAGTTCATATTTGTCAAACCAGTACTGTAAAGCCAGCAAAGCTGCCCAGTGTGGAATGTTAGTATACAGGGCAGTGACATCTAGGGTGCAAAGTAACCACCCAACTGCATATTGGAAATAATACCTAAGAATTATGTCGTATCCTATATGCAAGCTCAAATAAATCCCAGAAGGGGTTGGAGATACTGGGTCAAAAACTGTGAAAGAGGTTCCATAAGAGAACCCTTACCTGACACAATGGGTCTCCCAGGCATTTTTATTAGGTCCTTATGAATCTTAGGAAGCAAATACAAATATTGAAATTTGGATCCTGTACAGTAAGGTGATAAAGATCTGAGTCAAGGATGATACCCTCTTCCTTGGCTTCTGATAGAAACCCATCAATTTCTATCTTAAACCTAGAGGTTGGATCTAAGGGAATATGCATATAGTACCTACCATCTTTCAATTGCTTTAAAGCCTCATTGTACTACATAACCCACTCCATTACCACCACCGCTCCACCCTTATCAGCAGGAAGGATCACCAAATTCTTATTATTTTTAAGATTCATAACTACCTGTTGTTCCATCTTTGAGAGGTTATGAGGAAATATTGAATGATCATGAGAACTAAAATGTAGATCTTTGATAACCCTAGACTGGAACATAGAAACCTGTGGGTACATGGGTGGCATAAAGATGGATTTGTGAAATTGATTCAGGACCAAAATATAGTCTTAAATTGAACAGACGGAAAAAGGAAATCACATTCTGAGCCAAAGAATCTTCTGTAACAAAAAGCCAGGTACAGAATGTAAGCCTTTATTCAATAATTCCATTTCAACCTCTGAAAGAGGTATAGAGGAAATGTTGTGAACATTTGTACAATTATTTAACGTTGTATCATAATTTTCAGAAGGCTCTCCAAATTGCTTATTTGTCCTGTGTTTCCTGCCCTCTCCTAGTTCTAACCCTAAAGGGTGATCCAAATTACTCCTTTTGGGAGTGGGTGACTCTAGGGTGTGATTGCCATCCACATCCATAATAGAGGATGATTCTTTCCCCGATGTGCCATTAGAGACCATTCTAGATTTCTTCAGAATGGGTTTAGGTCTCTTGCTTTTATGGGTAAGGGCTCTGCTTTCAACAGTACGAAATTTAACATTCTTGTAAGTTTAAAATTGTTTACCCTTTTGGTAATCCCCCATGTCACAATTACATTTTTTCATTGTCTTCTCTTTTAATTGTTCTCAAGGTTAAGTAGGTCAGTATGGAGCTGGTTTAAACAAGGCATGTAACATGGTAAGGTCTCATAGGATTTGATATCCTCACAGTAAGATTCTACCACCATAATACATTGATTCACAGTTTATTCATTCAATTGAAGGATGGTAGATACTATATGCATATGCCCTTAGGTCCAACCTCTAGAGTTAAGGTAGAAATTGATAGGTTTCTATCAGAAGCCAAGGGAGAGGGTATCATCACTTACTCAGATCTTTATCACCTTACTGTATAGGATCCAAAATCTCAATATTTATATTTGCTTCCTAAGATCCATAAAGACCTAACAAATCTGCCTGGGAGACCCATTTTGTCAGGTAGGGGTTCTCTTACGGAACCTCTTTCACAGTTTTTGACCCAATTTCTCCAACCCCTTTTGGGATGTATTTGAGCTCGTATGTAGGATACGACACAATTCTTGGGTATTATTTCCAATATGCAGTTGGAATCAAGGTGGTTACTTTGCACCCTAGATGTCACTGCCCTGTCTACTAACATTCCGCACTGGGCAGCTTTGCTGGCTTTACAGTACTGGTTGGACAAATGTAAAGTATACCAGCCAAGTTTCAACACATTCTTGGTTTGCCTTGCAGAACATGTACTAACCAAGAATTTATATACTTTCATGGTCAATGTTTTTGGCAGGTGCAGAGTACAACAATGGGAGCATCTTTTGCCCCCATTTATGCTGACTTATTTATGGCATATTTGGAAGAGGAACTTATTTATGACCCTAACCATAACATAAGATAGATATATGGAGACGGTATCTGGATGATTGTTGAATGGTGTGAAAGGCTGATAGCATCTATTTACAAAAATTTGTTGAGTATTTAAATGAGAATAAATTGGGGTTTGAGTTCAAGGTTAATTATCATTTACAACAGGTTACCTTCCTGGATGTTCTAGTTCCCAGGAATACTGACAATACTTTGAATACTCAGATTTATCTCAAATACCGCCAGTATAACTCCCTACTTCATGCAACCAGCTTCCACCCCCAACATATTATCCAGAACATCCCCAAATCACAATTTCTTTGGTTTAGACAGGTATGTTCCGACACATAAACCTATAAACATTATAGGAAAGATCTTGTTCATAGATTTAAGAGTAGGGGATATAAACATGGAAATATTATTTCTGCCAGTAATTGGGCCTCTACTCAGGACAGGAAGGATTTGTTAGGTTACAGGGTACATCAACCTGGAAAACCATCTAAATTGAGGTTGCTTACGACCTTTGGTAGAAATACTGGGGTACTTATGAATATTGTCAACAGACATTGGAATATTTTATTGGTGGATCATAAATTGCCTGAGATTCTAGGTAGTAAATGCTTATTCTCTTTTCGGAGATGTCAAACACTAGGTTCACATTTTAGTCATTATAAACATTATCAGGATTCCACCATTAATTATCAACAATGTACCATCACAGGTGACAGATTATATGGATTTATCCTCTGTGGACATTTTACACACTGTCCAAGGGTAATGAAATCAAAAGAATTTACAAGCAGGAATACTACTTTGGTGTTTGATATAAAATTTTTAGCAAATTGCAGCTCCAGTTGGGTGATTTATCTCGCCACATGTTCATGTTCTGCATTTTATTGTGGGGCAAACTTCTAAACCTTTATGGTTGCATATTACTGAACATGTTAGCGATATTAAAAACAAAATACAGTCTAATCCCCTTTACAAACATATTTTAAAACATAACACTGCCTTTTTTAGGTTCACTGTTATTGATAAAATTAATGGGGACAAAAATAATAAGTCTGGATGGCATTCCATTTTCAATTCCAAGGAGGAAAAGTGGATAATTAAGTTGGGTGATCTTTTTTCACCTGGATTAAATGAGCATCTTAAACTGACCAATTGGAATTTTTGTCTACTAATTGTTTTTGTATAAATATTCTTGTGCTAGATATTTTGGTTTGACAGTGAGGAAGGCTAATAAAGCCGAAACAGGTCTGGATTTTTGGGGGGTTGGGTTCTTATTGACCTTACCCTTAATGTGTTTAATTTATGTGCTTATGAGCCATTAAAATTGTTTGGTTTTACCACACTGTTGTGCTGGCCCTCTTTTTGAACTTTACATGAAGGTTATTGGGCCTTTGCACTTGCTGTACTTGCGAGGGTGTTGTTGTTGCTGAGTTTATGATGGCACCAAGTTTAAAATCATCTGCAAATATGGTCAACCATAAACCCTTAACAGTAGATCTGACCTCAAAGAAGTAAATGCCAAAGAGGAGTGGCCCATGGACTGAACGCTGGGGTACACTGCTAGTGACATGTGTATTGGAGGAAGTACAGCAGCCCACCCTAATTTCCTGGGTTCCATTTGTGAGTCAGTTTGTTATTCAATAAATTACATAGAGAATAACATTTAACTGGCATGGTTTATCTATGATACCTGAGTGTGAGATGGTGTCTGTACTGATTTTCCCTCATCCATTGCTTCAGTAACCTTCTCAAAGAGGTCAAATAGTTTAAGTAGGCAGGATCTGTCCCTGTCAAATATAAACTGACTTGGGAGAAGAGTTTGTAGGTTACCTATGTAATTATTTGATCAGGATTTTCCAGGATAAGGAGTGCTTGTAGGGAATGGATTTTTTTTGTTAAAGCTTCTAGCATTAAACAGCGATACCTTAATGTTATCCAGATTCTGTTTTCTTGTTTTAAAAACTTTTGAAGCATTTGAACATTGCCTAAAAACAACACTAAGGGGGTGGAGAAGAATTAAGCCAATATATAAAAGGCTTGTGAGGAGAGGTACAGATAATCCCTGCCAATTAGTTTGGACTGTCTACCATCTCCTCCAAGGCTGATATATATGCAATTTTCTTTGAATGACACTTGAAGCTAAGTCAATTGTTGAAGTCAATAATCTTTTATTCTTATTGTGCCATCATTCTTAGTGATAGTAGAATGCTACTCAAGGCAGGGTTCAAGTCATTATACCCATTTATTTGTTTTACATTTGTTTACTGGGAAGGTCCGACTGGACACAGGTCCATTTTCAGCAAAATACCCATATGCGCTATGACTGTGTCGTATGTGTATTTGTGGTTCAAGGACTTGAATGCCAGTATGATATGGCAAATTCTAGTGCCTAAAAGGCAAATTACTATGACTGCGTCCTTGCACATTATGGTGAGTGTCTCACAACAGAGTCACCTATGACTAGTATATTTGGTTGTGTGGAAGTTTGCCTTATGGACTTTTGAACTTGCATCAGTGTGACTCTTACATGTATGTTTCATGGTGTGTGCTGTCTACGATACCTATCTTTTTTTTAAATTTTCTAGTACATTTCTTTTTATGTTTTTAAACACCTTTATTAAATGATCACTTAAATAGGCACATAAAGTTTAGTCTCTAAGTGCTCAAGAATCAGATATAGTCCTTACATATCTATTCTGTATTCTGTTTAACAATTTGAAGTACACAAAAAACAAAAGAATGTCCAGTTTAACATGCAACATGCATGAGTAGAGATTCAATTACTACGCTTAATTATGAGAGAGATGTGGTTGTATATTCTGTCTTTTAATTTTCTCTTGGTCAATAGGCACATATGCATTAATAGGTTCATAGGTTCATAGGTAGGTACTAGGCTATCGGCCTGAGGGCATAAGTAAGTCTAGCCAAAAGTGTCTTGGCTTTTGCCACTGATGTAGATTAAATTCCTGCCCCTCTTTCAAGCAGAGCCACAGAAGTGATCCCAGTGGTAAATTTCCTATAACCCATCCACTCATCAAGGTTTTTCTTGAAGAGTGCTAATTATGGGCTCTGCTTGATGTGGATGGGAATTTTGTTCAGGAGCATTGGAAGCCTTTGGGTCAAGAATCTATCCCTCCAGCATGTCCTATTTATTGATGTGGTGAGGTTTAGGTCCCTAGAGAGTGTAGCTCGGGAAGACTGGGATTTCTTTAAGTGGAGCATATCCATCAGTTCTGGGTTTAACATAGATTTGTATGTCAGACAGAGATCTCCTCAGAGTAAGTGGTATGCGACCGAGTAGAGTTGGAGTTTCTTGAGCCGGTCTGCATAGGGCAACTGTTTGAGGCCAGCAATCCTCTTGGTGAGGTACTTTTGGGGCCTCTCCAGTTGTTGTAGGTGTCTTGTGAGGTACATCTCAAATGGGGCACTGTACTCAATGAGGGGTCTGATAAGTGATGAGTAGAGGGGGACAATGACTTCCTTTTTTCTAGATGCAAACCATTTTGTGATTAGGTGGGCCACGTAGAAATATTTTCTGACAACTGTGGCAATGTGATTATCAAAGGAGAGGTTACTATCCACTTGGGTCCCAAGGTCTCTTATCACACTTTCTGTGTTAAGTGAACTTCCCCCTGGTAATTCATGGGTACCATGTTTTTACCAAAGGGGATGACAATGCACTTTTTGGCATTTAGCTTGAGCTTGAGGCCATGGTTTTGGCACTAGGTATCTGTCTTGGTAAGGCCCTTTTGCAGGATGTCTACGTTGGCAGGAGAATCAATTATGGCACCCAGTTTGCAGTCATCTGTAAACTTGGTTGGCCATAGACCCTCAGTGTTTGCTTGCACTTCAGAGAAGTATATATTGAACAGGAGAGGTCCCAAGACTGAACCCTGTTGCACTCCACTCGTCACTGGTTTGGAATCGGATCTGGAGTCTGCAACTCTCACCGTGTGGGTTCTGTCCATGAGCCAGTTAGCCACTTATCTCGTGACATAAAGGTTTATGTTAAGGTTGGTGAGTTTATTTATGATTCCTGAATGGGGGATAGTATCGAAGGCTTTAGTGAGGTCCAGGTAGGCTGTGTAGACCACTTTGCCCTCATCTATGGCCTTGGTAACTGTTTCAAAGAAGTCTACCAGGTTTAGTAGACATGATCTACACTTTAGAAATCCAAATTGGGTAGCATCCAAAGTTTGGAGGTTACCAATGTCTTTGTTTGTGAGTTCCATGATGATACGCTCCATGGCCTTGCAGGCTAGGCTTTTCAGACTAATAGGTCGATAGTTCCCGGGGTCTGTGGTGGCTCTTCCTTTGTGGAGTGGGATAACCATTGCTGTGTGCCATTCAGTGGGCACATAGCCTGTGGTGAGGCTGTGATTGAACATGGAGTTTAGATAGGGGCTAGTTCATTTTGGAGTTCATGTAAGATGCAGCCTGGGATGTTGTCCGGTCCCATGGATGCTGTGTTTTTGGCTTTAGAGAGTGCCATTTTTACCTGTGTGTTTGTGATTAACTGGGCTCTACAATCATTTGGTATAGTTATAGGCCCTTTGGGGGTGAGAGGGGAGTAAAGTTAGCACTGAACTTGTCTGCCAAGATATTGCCAATATCAGTTGGCTCTGTATATTTTGTGCCGTTGTGCTGTAGCTCAGCACAGATCTGGGTGTTGCCATGGAGATTCTTGACATAGCTAAAGAATGCCTTGTGGTTGTCTTTGGAATCTGTGACAATTTTTCTTTCAAAATTAGCTTTGGAGGATTTTATGAGGGATCTCAGCTTCTTACTGAGGCCCGTCAGCGAGTTCCTCCATTCCTGGGTTTTTACTCTTTTGCAACAGTTTCTTCCTTCTGTTGTAGAGTTTGTAAATGGCAGGGGACCACCAGATTGGCTTCCTTTTTTTAGAGGATAGTGTCTTGGTTTTGTTAGGGATAGCACAGTCCATGCATTCATGCAGGTGCTTGTAGAGTGCATTTGTGTAGGATTCAGCAGTCATGACTGTATTGTCCATCTGCAGGGGCATCGCAAAGTTAGCCACCTCTGTTCTGAGTAGCATGACGTTCACTTTGGAGAATTTTTTTAAGGATGGTTTCCTTGAGTGGGGGTGGGGTCGGGATATGGATATCTAGGGTGATTAGTTTATGGTCTGATCTAACCAGCGAGGAGTTGATCGTGGGCATTGAGCACTGGTCACCCATGTTGGTAATGACCAGGTCCAGAATATTGTTGCCCCTAGTGGGGGTGTTGACAAGTTGATACAGGGCATTAGAGTTTATAAATTCCAGGAATCGTTGAGTAAGGGGATTAGTACAAGAGTAGTTTTCACAGTTTATGTTAGGGTAATTGAAATCGCCCATTATTGGGGTATTTGGTTGGACCCTCATTTTTTCCAATGTCTCCAGCAACGAGGAGTGTGGGTCCTGGGTCATGGTGGGGGATCTATAACACGCTACAATTTGGAATGCATTTTTGCCCAAGGGTAGTTGCACTTGGATGATCTCAGAGGCATTGTGTTGTGCAAGTTGCCTGGAGGTGTGGTTATCCTTAATGAATATGGACACACTTCCACCCTTAGTGTTTTGGCCCACATTTTGTGGCCGAAATGTGTGCTATGAATTATAGCCTGGTAGTGCTGGGGTGCTCTCAGGAGCTTTGAACCAGGTCTCAGTCACTGCACAGATATCAATGTTCTGCATTTTGAGGAGTGCCTCAAATGAGTGCATTTTGAGGTTTAGACTCCTAGCATTGAGCAGCATTGCCCTCAGTTTTTTGTCACTTGTAGTTCTTATGGTGGTGGGTTTGTCTTTTGAGCCTTGCCTAAAAAAGTCACTATGAGGGTGGCAAGAGCCTTGGCCAATATCCGGAATCCCAGAGGTGACAGGTGCAGGCCATCTTTGGTGAAGCATTGTGGCCTGTCAAGCATGTCATTCCAAGCAGACAGATACTGGATCCCCTTTGAATTACACCAGAAGCTTAGCCAATTGTTGAAGGTGATCATTTTATCCTTGTACTGTGGTATCATTCTTGGTGAAGGCAGGATGCTACTCAGAGCTAGGGTCATACCTGTATGGGCTACAAGATTAGAGAGCTCTTCCATGTCTCTTTTCATGTAGTCCAGGGAAGTACATCTCAGGTCATTCACACCAACATGGACAATGACAGTCATATTTGTACTTGCTTTATAGTGACCTGAGTGCATGCATTATGTGGCAGATTCTGGCACCCGACAAGCAGCTGACAGCAACCTTCTCTTTGTCCAGCCTGGTGATTGGGACGGCAGTGTGCCTGACTATAGAGTCACCTGTGACTAGTGTGTTGCATATGTTGTTTTGTCTTATTGGGCTGTGGTTGTGTGGCACACCGAGTTTGTGGGCTATGTGTTGTTTGGGATGTGTTGGTGGGAGGAGGTTGCTTGTGTGTCTGCTTTGGAGGTCTCTGTTGCCTAGGCAAATTTAGATTTTTATTCAGAGCCTCCGTATATATATATATATATATATATATATATATATATATATATATATATATATATATATATTGGTGTTTCTATGTGTGGGTTTTGGAGGTGGTGCTGTGAGGTTTTACCTTCTCCTCTTGACTGTCTGTTCCAGTCTTGGTTGGAGAGAGCTTTGCCTCTAGATTGGCTGTATAAGTGCATCTCTCACAGGTATTAGTGTTTGGTGGTAGGAGGAGAGGGTTGTCTATGTACATGAGGCAGTTGTAACATTGCCTCACAATGCCCAGGTTCATCAGGTAGACTGGAGAGTACACCAGGAGCTGTCCTTTGGACATGCCTGAGTAAGTAGTAAAGACTGTTTTCTTTTGTTAGGTGGGGAAGTAGTAAAGACTGTTTTCTTTTGTCCAGTAGGAAAGTATATAGACTATTCCCTCCTGGCAAGTGAGGGGGTTGAATGCTGGGGGTTATTTAGTGCTACAGCAGATTTAGAAGAAGTGTTGGGCTAGAAGATGCGGGTCTGAGTACTTAGGCTGAAAGACTGACTAGTTATAAGGGAAAAACTGAAGAGCAGACTTTGTGGAGCCAGGGATAGTTAACCCTAGCTAACCGGCGCTTCGCTGTGTGCAAAACTGCGCAAATGGGGTTTTTATAACAGAAAGATGAAAGGGATAGAAATTAGCTCAAAATGGCCAATAAACTACAGATTCTAAGCTGAAAACCACTCTTCCAGGGACAGATAGTCAGCTCAAAGCTCCCCACTCTCACTGGTGAACAGAGAAACTTCCTTCTATCCTAGTAAGGTATGGGCAACATAGAAACTGCAATACAGCCCTGGATTCAGCAAACTCTGAAAACTGGACTCTACTAGATTCAGAAATGTGGGAAACAAATATAGATATATTTTTTTTGTTTTTTTTTGTTTTTTCAAGAAGTTAAGGCATATACAACAAAATAAGCACTTTAAAGCTCAGTAAAATGGCTATCACACTCTACAACAGTTAAAACAGTTTAAATGCTCACGAAAATTATTTTAAAAGTGAAAACAGTAAGTACAGTAAACAGCTGAAATAAGCTTTTTAAGTATCAATAAATGCTAGAAAATGAGCGTTTAGGCGGAATTAGCAATAACTAGTAAGAAACAAGCCAAAAAAGCACTTAATCAATCCAAAGTCTCTCTTTTCTCCTTCTGCTGCTGTAGGACTCTGCAGGACACCTGGGCAGGATTTTGCTGAGCTGATACAAGTGCAAAAAACTCGCAAATGTGTTTTTTATAACAGAAAGATGAAAGGGATAGAAATTAGCCCAAAATGGCCAATAAACTACAAATTCTGAGCTGAAAGAAAAGAAAACAAACCTTATTAACATATTTCATGCATTATACATTAATTATATGTCTTAATTTTTTTAACAATTACTATTCATTCTAACATTATAGAGCAGCCACGGTGGTGCAGCGGTTAGCTTTGCCGCCTCACAACAAGAGGTTCCGTGGTTCAATTCCCCACTGGGCTGCCTTCTGTGCGGAGTCTGCAGGTCCTCCCTGTGGTCGCGTGGGTTTCCTCCGGGTGCTCCGGTTTCCTCCCAAAGACATGCAGTAGGTGGATTGGACACTCTAAATTGGCCCTAGGTGTGAGTGTGTGCGTGTGTGCCTTCTGTGGAAGGTTGGGTGCCGGGCTGGCAACTTGACACCATAAAACTCCACTGCCAATCATGAGCTGACAGATGATCCACTGTGGCAACCCATAACCGGGAAAAGCCGAAAGAAGAAGAAGAAGACTATTCATTATAACATTATATATATTGCTCAATTCCTGCCTTTCCTTAAACCTCACACCTCCCCCTGAACATTATTCTGCATGTACTGTTTCCACAATTTCCATTTATTTTTATGTAAATTGCCCCTTCCCTTTCCTAAAGATCTGACCTCCAGTTAATTTATCTCCTTTGCTATATTTACAGTGGATATAAAAAAGTGTACACTCCCTTGTTAAAATGCCAGGTTTTTGTGATATAAAAAAATGAGACCACAATAAATCATTTCAAAACTTTTCCCACCTTTAATGTGACCTATAACCTGTACAAATCAATTGAAAAACAAACAAATCTGTTAGGGGAAAAAATATAAAAAAAAACATACAATAAGTTGGTTGCATAAGTGTGCACATCCATAAACTAATACTTTGTTGAAGCACCTTTTGATTTAATTACAACATTCAGTCTTCTTGGGTAGGAGTCTATCAGCATGGCACATCTTGACTTGGCAATATTTGCCCACTCTTCCTTGCAAAAGCACTCCAAATCTGTCAAATTGCGAGGTCATCTCTTGTGCACAGTGCTCTTCAAGTCACCCCACAGATTTTCTATTGGATTCTGGTCTGAGATCTGGCTGGGCCATTCCAAAACTTTAATTTTCTTCTGGTGAAGCCATTCTTTTGTTGATTTGGATGTATGCTTGGGGTCATTGTCATGTTGAAAGGTGAAATTCCTCTTCATCTTCATCTTTCTAGCAGATGCCTGATGGTTTTGGGCCAAAAGTGATTGGTATATGGAACTATTCATAATTCTCTCCACCTTGGCTAAAGCCCCAGTTCCAGCTGAAGAAAAGCAACCCCAAAGAATGATACTGCCACCACCATGCTTCACCGTGGGGATGGTGTTCTTTTGGTGATGCAAAGTGTTATTTTTGCACCAAACATACCTTTTGGAATTTTGGCCAGAAAGTTCAACCATGGTCTCATCAGACCATAACACATTTTCCCACATGCTTTTGGGAGACATGATGTATTGTTTTGCAAATTTTAGCCGGGCCTGGATGTTTTTCTGTGTAAGAAAAGGCTTCCATCTTGCAACCCTACTCCATAGCCCAGACATATGGAGAATATGGGAGACTGTTGTCACATGCAGTACACAACCAGTACTTTCCAGAAATTCTTGCAGCTCCTTCAATGTTGCTGTAGGTCTCTTGGCAGCCTCTCTCACCAGTTTTCATCTTGTCTTTTCATCAATTTTGGAAGGACGTCCAGTTCTTTGCAATGTCACTGTTGTCCCATATTTTATCCACTTTTTGATGACTGTCTTCACTGTGTTCCATGGTATATCTGGTGCTGTGGAAATTTTTTTTGTACCCCTCTCCTGGCTGATAACTTTCAACAATGAGATCCCTTTGATGCATTGTAAGCTCTCTGCGAACCATGGCTTTTGCTGTAGCAGGCAACTGAGTAAATGTCAGGAAGATCCTACTAGGACAGCTGAACTTTATTTGGGGTTAATCAGAGTCTCTTTAATTGATGGCAGGTGTGTACCCAAGAAGACTGAATGCTGTAATTAAATCAAAAGGTGCGCACTTACACAACCAGCTAATTGTACGTTTTTTATTTTTTATATTTTTTCCCCTAACAGATTTGTTTGTTTTTCAATTGAATTGTACAGGTGGGTCTATACTGAATCAGCGAATGCTTAAAAACGCAAATGCTGATTCATTGACCCTATTTCAGCAAACGCTGAAAATCCCGAACCCCCGGAACAGCAAATTCTTTCTCAGGGAAAAAAAATTGCTGGGCCGGTTTTGGGAGTTTGCTGTTTCGAGTGTTCAGCATTTTCAGCGTTCGCTGAACTAGGGTTGACGAATAAGTGTTCGCTTATTTAATATAGACCCGTGCAGGTTATAGCTCACATTAAAGGTGGGAAAAGTTTTGAAATGATTTATTATGGTTACATTTTTTTATATCACAAAAACCTGGCATTTTAACATGGGTGTGTAAACTTTTTATATCCACTGTATATATACAGTATGTACAGCTTTAGTATAAGTGCTAAAATATTAAAATCAAGCACAGATTATAACAAGTTGTTTGTAGAACTATGTTAAAGGGTTAATGGAAGCCATATATATCAATCTTTCAAATCAGAACTCCAAGCAGGCTTCCTATTGAGATGTCAGCACTCTAACTACAGAGTGGTGGGAAACCAAAAAAAAAAGGATCGAAAATCCAGAAGAAGACCAAATCTTGAACATCACTCTTTACTTTAAACTTCTTTTTGCAGGGGAAAGCACACATGCATCCTTTGATGTGGGGGGGGGGTCAAACTTCTAGCACCCCCCCCCCCCGAAACTTTTATAGACCAACTCTGAGATCACCACACCTCAAAGAAAATGGAATATTCCAGTAAATGGCCATCTTTGACTGTTTATATATATATATATATATATATATATATATATATATATATATATGAGTCCATTCTTTTGGCCATTCAATCTCCATGTTTTGGGACTCTTAGCAGGTCCCTACATTTCAAATGGTTATCCTTCAAAGCATTACATTAATTAAAAAGATTAACAGTGTAGTGTAACAGTTATAAAATAATCAGAAATTCAAAGCACGGTTAACAGATGCTTGTTTCATTTCTATAGTATTTTAAGGATGTCCTTCAAGGATACATCTGCAGTCGTCACATATGGGTTGTCCTGCCTCAGGCAGCCCTTCGGTCGGCCGGATTCCAAAGTCTGGGTCTGGCCTCGGCTGATGTCGCACTTTCCCCGACGTCGGAGCGTCTGGGGTATAAAAGCATCAGCCGACGCCATCTTCCTCAGTCTTTCTTGCCACGTTGTCCTCGAAGCAGAAGCAGTTCGCAAGTGCCGGTCGGCCAGCTCCTGTGATTCAGCTACCGAAGACTTCGAAAAAGCTGCCCGTCGCTGGGGACTCTTTCTTGCCTCAGCCGATGTCAGATAAAGTTAATAATTGTTTAACTTGTGGGAAACAAATACCTCATCAGGATTTCCACTCTTACTGCCTCCCCTGCCTAGGCCCAGACCACGACGTCTCGGCCTGCTCTGCCTGTGCTTCCTTCAACCGACGAACTCTTAGACGTCGGTCGGAGTTTGCAGAGGAGTTTTTTGGGGCTAGTTTTGCTTATAAGATGCCGTCGGAGACTCCGACTTCGCATTTAGTTAAAAAACGGAAGGACAAGGACCGACACACGTGGACCGCGGTTTCGGCTGAAACCACGGTCGGGCCTACCGCGAGTGTCTCGGTCTCGGCGGAAACCAAGTCCTTGGTACTTCCTATTACCGAAACCACACAACCGACTACCTCGGCCCCGGAGGCCCCGGCCGTGTCGGTCTTTGAATTACCTACTGAAACCGGTGTCCAGGAACCTTCCGACACCATTCCTTTAGATAAGTCTACTCCTGCACGTGGTGCAGCCAGACCCCCTGCTTCCATGTCCATTAAGGCTTTCTCCAGGGCTAAAGCTGCTAAACTTTCTAAGGCTTTGCCTCCCAAGGTTCCCTCTCAGAGACCTTCTACTAGCTCTCAGATTCTTACCCTAGCAGAGGATCTGATCTCATTAATTAGAGGTTCCCAACCTCATCCGGACAGGGGCTCTCAACCACCTCCAGACAAAGGCCCAGGGTTGAGCCCTCTGATCCCCAGTCCTCAGATGAGTCCACGGATGGCTCTGCTCTGTCAGACCACCAGGAGGAGGCTTATTCGGCCTACGAGGATTCTGATGCTAAAGAATCTATTCCCTCGGCCTCCCCTCCTGAAGAGTTTTCCTTTGGAGAGACATTACACTCTATGAGAGAACATTTTCAATGGCAGGGTCAGGAATTCTCTGATTCCAGAAAGAGATTAAGGACCTTTTTACATTTACCTCAGCATAGGCCCTTAGCTATACCTCCTGTTTTGAATGTCATTGATGATGTGTACTCTGATGTTAGCACTGCCCCTGACTCTCTCCCTCCGGCTCCTGCCAAACCTGATAGGTACTACAGGGTCCCGGACTCACATCTACACCTGTACAAGGCCCACTCTGCTGATCCAGAAACTATTTCCCAGGGCCCAAAAGGGGTTGCAGCTGCCACTGCTAAAAATCCTCTACCCTCTGAAAGGGAGTCCAGAGCATTAGAGAGATGGGGTAAGAAAGTGTATACTTCTGCAACTCTTTCCATGAGGGCATTAAATTGTCAATTTTATATGATACAGTACCAAGAGTATTTACTGGATGAATTGCATAAGAAACTGTCCTCTTCTGAACCCCTTGATCGCAAATCCCTTCAGGATCTGGTGCATAACTCCCAGCAGGTTAGTAACCATTTCTTGCAGTGTGGTTATGATGCATTGGAAGCTTCATGTAGATCAGCTATGACAGGTGCAGTTATACGTAGGCATGCCTGGCTGAAGGAACAATCTCTGCCAGACCATGTTAAAGCTAAGCTTTTGGATGCTCCTATGGAAAAGCAAAAATTATTTGGTTCCACGGCTCAAGAGGTTTTAAAGAAATTTGAAGAAAAGGCAAAATCTGTGCAAACAGTTAAAGACTTTCTGCAAGTCCAACCACCGAGATTCAGCAGAAATTGGCCTACTAAGAATTGGTCCTTTCCGGACTCAGACAGATCTCAAAGAGGCAGGAATAGGTGTGCCAGAGGCAGAGGGCAAGCTAGAGGCTCCTACAGAGGCCGTCAGTGGCAGCCTCCCAACCAGAGAGGTAGTGCAGGAAATACAACTGCTACACCAGGACAGACTCAATGACTTTATTTTGACTCCGCCGACCAGGGCTCAATTAGAAGCACCTTTGGGCGGAAAACTTTCTTTATTCTCAAAAAATTGGCACAGCATTACAAGAGACACATGGACACTGCAAATAATAGACAAAGGATACAGGTTCCACTTCCACTCATTGCCCAAAAGAAAAGGCATGCCAGACCTGCCACCAAATCAGAGGGCAGAGGCTTTGAAGCAAATTACCAACTTAATGCAAATGAAGCCATAGAAAAGGTACCTCTTTCAGAACAAGGCCAGGGATTTTACTCCAGATTATTCCTTGTTCCAAGAAAAGAAAATCAATGGAGGCCTATTCTCGACTTGTCCGCACTGAATACTTACCTCATTGTGCCAAAATTCAAAATGCTGACTCTACAGCAACTCCTTCCCATGCTGGGCAAGGGGTCTTGGCTGGTGACTCTAGACCTCAAGGAGGCATACCTGCATGTACCTATTCGACAAAGCTGCAGAAGACATCTCAGATTTCTTGCAGGGTCAGAGCATTATCAATTCTCAGCATTACCCTTTGGCTTATCTACTGTGCCCAGAGTATTCACAAAATGCCTGGCATCAGTAATTGCACACTGCAGACTTCAGGGGATTCAAATCTACCCATATCTGGACGACTGCCTAATACAAGCGGACAACAAGCAAACTTTGTTAAAGGACTTGGGCTATGCCATCCACCTGCTACAGGCCTTGGGATATACAGTCAACATCCACAAATCAAGACTGGTTCTATCCCAAAGAATAACTTTTCTGGGTGCGGATCTAGACACAACCACCCAAATGGCCTTTCTCACAGAAGAAAAACAAAAACAACTACCAGTTTACTTCCAGAATCTGACAAGACAAACTCAGCTGACTGCAAGGAAAATCCTGCAGGCCCTGGGTTACATGGCATCTTGCATTCTTCTGATTCCGCAAGCAAGACTGCATATGAGAAAATTACAATGGTACCTAAGAAGTTTATGGACACAGCACAGTCACAGCTTAGAAACCCTGATCCCACTCATTCCTTGCCTTCAAAAGGAATTTCTGTGGTGGGCTCAAGCCTGCCAGTCGAACAGTGGGTTGCCCTTCAGCAAGCCAAGAGCCAACCAAACCATCACCACGGACGCTTCAGACCAAGGTTGGGGAGCACACATGGAGGGCAGATGTATCCAAGGGCTATGGTCACAAAGAGAGCTGCGCATGCACATAAACCAAAAAGAAATGCTGGCAGTGATACACGCAATCGAGGCCTTCAAACCTTTCCTTCAACAAGGCCACCTGCTCATAAGGACAGACAGCACCACAGTTATGTGGTACATAAACAAGCAAAGAAGCACCCATTCCTACCATCTTTGCAGACTGACAATGAATCTATGGGAACTTGCTTTGAAACTCAACATACAGCTACAGTCCCAGTTCGTGCCAGGGAAAGACAATACACTGGCAGACAGCTTAAGCAGAACTACCATGGATGCACACGAATGGATGCTGCACCCAGACATCTTCTTACTCATCACACAATCATGGGGAAGGCCGGAAATAGATCTGTTCGCTTGCCCCCTCAATCATCAACTGAAGAAATTCTGCTCAAGGACATACCACCCACAAGCATGGAAAGTGGACGCTCTCTCTTTCAGCTGGAAAACTCTAACAGTGTGTGCTTTCCCACCTCTCCCATTAATGACCAAGGTACTACTGAAGATCAGGACAGAGCAGCCCAGAGTAATTATGATAGCTCCAAACTGGCCAAGGCAGCACTGGTACCCACTGTTAAAGAGCATGTCACAGACGAAACCATGGCCTCTCCCCCTATGGCCACTCCTACTGACGCAGCACAAATTCAGGACCCTGCACTCCAACCTGAAAACCTTGCAGCTGACTGCCTGGAGAATACCATGACTCCTCCTGAGGATAACCTATCCCAGAGAGTGAAGGATATTATTATGGAAGCTTCCCTTCCACAAGGAAGGCATATTCAGCAAAATGGAAAAGAGTTCACACCTGGAACACAGCAAAGGGCCTAGATGTGACAGTGATGAACATGGCACATATACTGGAATATTTGGCAGAATTGTTCCACAATGGCCTGTCTTATTCTTCCATTAATATACATGCCTCAGCAATCTCAGCAGAATACAATGTTAATCCACCTGTCTTCTCTCATCCTCTCCTAAGACAATTTCTAAGAGGAATCAAAAACATTAATCCTCCAAGGAAACCACCTCTACCTACTTGGGACCTGAATTTCGTGTTGGAAAAACTAACACTTCCTCCCTTTGAACCAGCAGCATCGGCAGATCTACAGTTTTTATCTTGGAAAACTGCCTTCCTTCTGGCCATAACTTCAGCAAGAAGAGTATCTGAGCTACAAGCTTTAATGGCAGTGCAGCCATTTCTTATCTTTCATCAGGACAGAGTTTCTTTGAGGACCAA
Source organism: Protopterus annectens (assembly GCF_019279795.1). Classification (NCBI taxonomy): domain Eukaryota; kingdom Metazoa; phylum Chordata; order Ceratodontiformes; family Protopteridae; genus Protopterus; species Protopterus annectens. Next base: position 229,318,751 of record NC_056745.1, read on the forward strand.
TCCTACATTCATGCCAAAGGTGGTATCCAGGGTATCTTTGAACCAAGCTATTCACTTGCCTACATTCTTCCCACAACCACAAAATAAAGGGGAGAGACTTCTGCACACCCTGGACATACACAGACAACTGCTACTACTTGGACAGAACTAAAAGTTACAGAAAGACTGACCAGTTGTTTGTAGCATATGCTGGCGTACAAGGAAAAGCAATTTCCAAACAGACAGTTTCAAAATGGATAGGAAATTGCATTCGTTTTTGTTACTCCTTTCATGGAAAAACTGTGCCAGCTAACATTAGACCTCATTCCACGAGAGCCACAGCCACCACCACAGCCTTCCTAAGAGGGGTGGCTACCAAAGACATTTTAGAAGCTGCTACATGGAGCTCTGTGCATACATTTGCCAAGCATTACAATTTACCTTTATACTCCAGATCCAGAGCAGGTTTTGCTACGGCAGTCCTGCAGGGTATCTTAACTACACCATCCTTTACTTAGTACCTCCACCCTCAGATTGGCTATGGTATTCTACCCATATGTGATGACTGCAGATGCATCCTTGAAGGACATAGTACAGTTTTGTACCTACCATAAATGTAGATGTCCAATAGGTATGCATCTGCAGTCAGGTTTACCCTCCCTCCTTCCCCTCTGTGGTATTCCTAGGGTGCTTACCTCTCTATTAGCTAGCTGGGGGAATCTATTATGGTGTATTTGTTTGTATATACATGTATATATATATATATATATATATATTTTTGCAAATGTTTGGAACTTTATTTAATTTCTCCAAATTTAGCCTTCCTAGAGGGCACCTGGCATCTGGGGCAAGAAAAACTGAGGAAGATGGCATCAGCTGATGCTTTTATACCCCAGACGCTCTGACGTCGGGGAAAGTGCGACATCAGCCGAGGCCAGACCCAGACTTTGGAATCCGGCCGGCCGAAGGGCTGCCTGAGGCAGGACAACCCATATGTGATGACTGCAGATGCATACCTATCGGACATCTACATTTATGGTAGGTACAAAACTATACTTTGTAGTGTGTTCTCTCTTATTGCCACATCAACAACATGTAATCATCAAAATTGTTGTAGCAGTTAACATGTCATCTATAAACAAATGCTGACAAAAAACAGAGGTTAAAAAAAATAATGAAAAAGGGGGTGCAATTCAACTGTACCACTGTACCTTTTACATTTTTCAAAAACTGCACCAGCGTCAGTAAAAGATAGTTGCTAATGGACTAATTCTGATCTTCTATACTTTTCTTACAGTTATCAGGTATGGGTGAGTTTTACACCCAAACAAATAATGAACCATCATATAAAAGTGGGCACACCAGCCTTCTTAATTATGTTAATCACTTTCATGTTTTAGTTTTACAGACTTCTTTAGAACATATAATCTCACAAAATGTACTCACTTTTAAGATGTAAAACAACCACACCCATAACATTATTTCACCAATTGCTTTTCATTTCATCACATTTCATTTAAACAGACACTTTATATTCAAACTCTCATTCAGCCAAGATGGAGAATAAGCATTTAATCTCATTTACCATGATAATTCTCTATATTCCGAGAGAGAGAGAGAGAGAGAGAGAGAGGGACTCTTACCTGGCAGGGGCAACATCACATTCAAGAAGGTGGTTTCCTCAGGCTGAGGCTCTTCCATTGCACGTCTGTTGGGCTGACACCTGTGATTTCCACAAATGCAGGAAACTCGACTGCATAATTTATGGTAGTGGGGAACTGCATTCACACTGTCCCCTAAAAAAGAGAAAAAATCTACCTATCCCCCTTGTGGTATCTTGGTATCTCATTTACAGATTCTAAAAATATTAAAAAGAACATTTTTGGAACCATTGCATACCACAGCATTTTTACTTAAAACATTAGCAGTCACTATTCAACTGTTCTCCTATTCTGACTGCTATCTTTCTAGTGGTCTTTCCTAAGTAGAAAGCCTCACTGGTATAAAGGGATGTAAGATAAATCACTGTTTCCAAGCCACATGTCTATCATCCTCCTGGGGAAAAAAGTAATTTTCCTTCACTACAACATAATGTTCTTACAGTTATTAATGAATATACATTATTGATATTCCATACAAGAACAGGTGGCATAACTCTTTTTGTACTTAACTACCTTCCATTTTCCAATATTTCTTTAATATTTCTACTTTTTATCTGAAAAACATGGGTTGATACCTAAAATTCCACTTAATTCTTGGTTGCTCCATATAATTTTCTAATTTGTCTTAATTATTTATTTCAAATTCCCTGAATCTGTACTATATCTAATAGGAAAATGTAAGGAATAATCTTTATCTTGGTTAATTTTCATATAGCTTTGATCATCTTTTTTGTCTTCTCATAAAATGGGACCATAAAAACGTTGCCTTTTTACTCTGATCTCCTCTAATTTTTCCTTTACATAAGTTAGATAATATCCTTGCTCTTAAAACAATTCTCTATCTTGGATTATTCCTCTGTAAAAAGAGTATCAACACTTGTTAGCCAGGATATCCTTATTGCCACTATTTAATTATGCATTTCTTTGGGGCTCCCGGATGTGCATTGTTCCTATGTAGATACATGTTAGTGAACACTGGCTTCCTGCATATATACTTGATTCAAGTTTATTTTTGTTTTCACAAACCTGTACAACTGTATCTTAAAAAAAAAAAAAAAAAAAAAAAAAAAAAAAAAAAATCTTCTTTATGACAACTTAGATGTAAACCTTAAAAAATGTTGTTGTATTCAAATAAATTACAAATTCATTAAACTTCTTTTCACCCCCTTTCACAAGATAGAAATATTGCCAATAAAATGCTTGTAAAATATATGTTCACTAAAAGTGCATTCCCTTACTGAGTTCACCTCCCATTTTGTCTTAACAAAATTGGCATATCATGGAGTTATATTTTAAGCCATAGCCATTTCACAGGTTTGTTGAAATAACTTAACAATAAATATTTTTTCTAACATCAACCCTGCCAAGGTGCAAAATGTTTATTTTCCTCTAGCTAGTAACCTGGTAATATTATATAAGCGCTGCCTTACTATTTCAATGCCCTTCTCTGTGGGTATGGAGCTATACAATGTGATTACATCTATAGCAGCTAAAGAAAATTCCTTTTCCAACTTCATTTCTCTGAAAATGCAGAGAAAATGCCAACTGTCTCTTATGTATGAGGGGAATTTTAAGAACTTCTTGCTTGATCACTTTGTGGGGGGGGGTATTCATGAAAGCCCACATGATAATTTTTACCATGTGCATATAGAGGGGCAATGCACATATGGGCATGACACGCTTTAGATTCAGTAAACTCTGTGCAGCAGCACACCTCATGTGCAAATACAGAAACTTCTGTGGCATGCAAATTACAACATAAGTAGCTGAATTTTATGCTAATGAAGTAAATCAACACGGTGGAATGATTCAACAGCTTTTAAAGGAACCATGTTGACTCTGTGTTTGTGCTGGCCGTGTATTTGGAAACTTTCCAAATACAGCCACAGAAAGGAGTCTACATGGAAGCAAGAGCAAGTAAAAACTCTTAAATTTTGTACAGAACAGACCTCAACATGTAACCCTATGTATATTATGACCTAATTACACAATGTGGATGCTAGAATATCACAGTTACAAAATAAAAATACATCTGTAAGGACCATGACATAAATGCACCTTTGCTCCCCCACCGCCAAAAGAAAATGTAATTGTACATAATGTAAGCTGCTACAATGTTTGGGCATCCTGAAATAGACTATTATATTGTACTGTAAGCCTATGTAGTATGTAGCAGATATATGGGCAAAGGAATAGCCCCCCTTGTGTTATTGTGCTCCTGTGCAGTTTGTCCACTGACATGGCTACTAATTGTGTAGATTCCAGGCTCTCAACAAGGTGAAGATGCAAATGAGGTAAAAACTCATTGGTATTACTGAGTCCCAAAAAAGAGTAACCCTGTAAGGATGTTCAATTTGTGTAGGCACTTTCACCGTGGTTTTGTTTTCAATGGATTTCAACAGTGAGTGATGACATCGGGTGTGTGTGTGTGTGTGTGTGTGTGTGTGTGTGTGTGTGTGTGTGTGTGTGTGTGTCAGGTTACACTTTCAAAGTTGTACAAGTCGGTCTGTGGGGGGTAAAGGTGCATGTAAGCTATGAATAAATCACAGGTCGTATGTCATCCTCAGAATTTTGTTGTAAAATGTGTCTTCTCTGTCTGTTTCGAATAATTTTTGTATATTGGGCACCATTGTGCAATGGAGGAATGAATGAATGGCAGCTTTTGCTGTGCTTGTCTTGTAAATAATCATGTGGCACCATGTGTATCTGTAAAATTAGAGTGCAGAAGGTCGTAGGCTTGAGTACAGGGTGGGTAAGAATTCCTTTTTATACTGAACGTTTGTGTGATATCACGGGAATGGATAAAGTAATTACAATTTTGTCACACTTACTTTATTTATGCATAACTAACCCAGCTACTGGGGATGCACATGCCAGTGCATTTCTTTGTGCCGGTCCCAAGCCCGGATAAATGGGGAGGGTTGCATCAGGAAGGGCATCCAGCGTAAAACTTTGCCAAATTATTCATGCGGACAGCAGTAAATATTTACATACCAGATTGGTCGAGGCCCGGGTTAACAATGACCGACACCAGTACTGTTAGCCAACAGGGTGCTGGTGGAAATTGGGATACTGCTGGCCGAAGGAGGAGAAGAGGTGGAAGGCATGGCCAAAGGCAGGAAGAGAGGAGAAAGGCTAGGACTGTGGTAGTGAGGGTCAGAACCTTGAATGTTGGCAGTATGACTGGTATAGGGAGAGAGCTAGCCGATATGATGGACAGAAGGAAGGTTGGTATATTATGTGTGCAAGAGACCAGATGGAAGGGGAGTAAGGCTAGGTGTATTGGAGGTGGGTTCAAATTGTTTTATCGTGGTGTGGATGGGAGGAGAAATGGCATAGGAGTTATCCTGAAGGAAGAGTATGCTAAGAGTGTTTTGGAGGTGAAAAGGGTGTCGGATAGAGTGACATTTATGAAGCTGGAAATTGATGGTGTAATGATGCATGTTGTTAGTGCATATGTTCCACAAGATGGGTGTGCGATGGATGAGAAAGAAAAATTTTGGAGTGAGTTGGATGAAGTGGTTATGACTGTACCCAAGGGTGAGAGAGTGGTGATTGGAGCAGATTTCAATGGGCATGTTGGTGAGGGGAACAGAGGGGATGAGGAAGTGATGGATAGGTATGGTGTTAAACAAAGGAATGCAGAAGGTCAGATGGTAGTGGATTTTGCAAAAAGGATGGACATGGCTGTGGTGAATATGTATTTTAACAAGAGGGAGGAGCATAGGGTGACATACAAGAGTGGAGAAAGATGCACACAGGTGGATTATATCTTATGTAGGAGGGCCAGTTTGAAGGAGATTGGTGACTGTAAAGTGGTGTCCGGGGAAAGTGTAGTTAGGCAGCATAGGATGGTGGTTTGTAGGATGATGTTGGTGATCAAGAAGAGGAGGAGGAGTGTGAGGGCAGCACCAAGGATCAAGTGGTGGAAATTGAAAAAGGGTAATTGTGAGGTGGAGTTCAGGGATGAGTTAAGACAGGCACTGGGTGGCAGTGAAGAGTTACCAAATAGCTGGGTAACTATAGCAGAGCTAGTAAGGGAGACGGCTAGAAAGGTGCTTGGTATGACATCTGGACAGAGGAAGGATGACAAGGAGACATGATGGTGGAATGAGGAAGCACAGGAGAGTATACAGAGAAAGAGGTTGGCAAAGAAGAAGTGGGATTGTCAGAGAGATGAAGAAAGTAGATAGGAGTATAAGGAGATGAGGTGCATGGCAAAGAGTGAGGTGGTGGGGACTAAGGATAAGGCATATGAAGAGTTGTATAAAAGGTTGGACACTAAGGAGGGAGAAAAGGACCTGTACCAATTGATGCTAGACAGAGGGACCGAGCTAGGAAAGATGTGCAGCAGGTAAAGGTGATAAAGGATAATGATGGAAACATACTCACAAGCGAGGAGAATGTGTTGAGCATTTGGAAAGAGTACTCTGAGGGGTTGATGAATGAAGAGAATGAGAGGGAGAGAAGGTTGGATGATGTGGGGATAGTGAATCAGGAAGTGAAACAGATTAGTAAGGAGGAAGTAAGGACAGCTATGAACAGGATGAAGAATGGAAAGGCTGTTGGCCCAGATGACATACCTGTGGAAGCATGGAGGTGTTTAGGTGAAATGGCAGTGGAGTTTTTAACCAGATTGTTTAATGAAATCTTGGAAAGTGAGAGGATGCCTGAGGAATGGAGAAAAAGTGTTTTGGTACTGATTTTTAAGAATAAGGGTGATGTGCAGAGCTGTAATAACTACAGAGAGATTAAATTGATCAGTCACAGCATGAAGTTATGGGAAAGAGTAGTGGAAGCCAGGTTAAGAAGGGACATGATGATTAGTGATTAGCAGTATGGTTTCATGCCGGGAAAGAGCACTACAGATATGATGTTTGCTCTGAGAGTGTTGATGGAGAAGTACAGAGAAGGTCAGAAGGAATTGCATTGTGGTTTTGTAGACTTAGAGAAAGCATATGACAGGGTGCCTAGAGAGGAGTTGTGGTATTGTATGAGGAAGTCAGGAGTGTCAGAGAAGTATGTAAGAGTGGTACAGGATATGTACGAGGGTAATGTGAAAGTGGTGAGGTCTGCTGTGGGAGTGATGTATGCATTTAAGGTGGAGGTGGGATTACATCAAGGATCAGCTCTGAGCCCTTTCTTATTTACAATGGTGATGGACAGGTTGACAGATAAGATCAGACAGGAGTCCCCGTGGACTATGATGTTTGCAGATGACATTATGATCTGTAGTGAGAGTAGGGAACAGGTGGAGGAGACCCTGGAGATATGGAGATATGCTCTAGAGAGAAGAGGAATGAAGGTCAGCAGGACTAAGACAGAATATATGTGTGTGAATGAGAGGGAGGATAGAGGAATGGTGAGGATGCAAGGAGTAGAGGTGGTGAAGGTGGATGAGTTTAAATACTTGGGATCAATAGTTCAGAGTAATGGTGAGTGTGGAAGAGAGGTGAAGAAGAGAGTACAGGTAGGATTGAGTGGGTGGAGAAGAGCGTCAGGAGTGATTTGTGACAGACGAGTACCAGTAAGAGTGAAAGGGAAGGTCTACAAGAGGGTAGTGAGCCAAGCTATGTTATATGGGTTGGAGACAGTGGCATTGACAAAAAGGCAGGAGTTAGAGTTAGATGTGGCAGAGTTAAAGATATTAAGATTTGCACTGGGTGTGATGAGTGTGGACAGGATCAGGAATAAGTATATTAGAGGGTCAGCCCAGGTTGGAAGGTTTGGAGACAAAGTCAGCGAGGTAAGATTACATTGGTTTGGACATGTGCTGAGAAGGGATGCTGAGTATATTGGGGAAAAGATGCTAAGGATGAAGCTACCAGGTAACAGGAAAAGAGGAAGGCCTAAGATAAGGTTTATGGATGTGGTGAGAGAGGACATGCAGGTGGTTGGTGTGACAGAGCAAGATACAGAGGACAGGAAGAAATGGAAACAGATGATCCGCTGTGGTGACTTCTAACGGGAAAAGCCGAAAGAAGATGATGACTTTATTTATGCATAACTACATAGGGGTGCATGGAAGTGCACCTAGCACAATAATGAGCAAGCAGCAGGTGTGTGTAATAGTTGCTAATTACAGTATAAGTGGGTGAACTACATTTTCATGAACCAATCAAATATGGTGCAGCTATCCTACATGCTGTAAAGCATCCAAGTAACGTCCATTCTTGTTTCCCTAAATACTTTAATAACATTGGAGTAGAGACAAGGACATTTTAACTTAAACAATGCCAGGGACTGCTGCAACTATGCTACATCTGCTTGTGCTAGAAGCAGAAGTCAGTGCTGCTTGTGCTGATGACAATAGGCCTAGGCTGAGAAGGAGAGGAGTGTTCAGGCCAGAGTAACTTATCAGACGCTACATAACCTGAAGATTGAAAACAGAATCCTAACAGGTTGTGTGATGAGTAAGTGCACTATGTCCAAATATAATAAAGAGGTTTAAAAGTTCAAATCACAGCTGAAGATCTCATAGCAGTGTACATTCTGATACATTTGTTTGTGTTTACAATGACTTTAGTTCTTCGCTGCAAAGTTGTTTGTGTGGCAACGAGGGCTAAGGCATCCATCCATTTTTCTGAATCTGCAGTGGTGTGAGAATTCATATCCTGAACTATGTTGAAATATCAGATGTGTAGTATCATTTTGTAGTGTGTATGTCATACCTTGCTTTTTCTCAATTATGGTATGTCTCCTTTTCCATTTATTTTCCTACTTTTCTTTTTTTATTCCACTGTTTTCCTGATGTGCTGCATAGCACAAAGAAATGACTGCAGGTTTGGCTGTGCTTATGTAGCTTGCATGAAATGCGACATTGCTAACACTGGATCACCAAGGAAGCAGACAGGCTGACATAGAAACAGGACACATTCAATAAATCCTTTTGGCCATCATGAAAACCCAGTGTGGAGTAACTGTCACACATTAGCAATGCGGCTCACATGTGCACTGCTTAACTACGCACAAACAGCTGTATCTTGCATGGGCATGCACTTAGTTAACCATAGCACAAATCTGCTGCCCAATGCACACCTTTCAACTCTTTAGTTATTTGTAGAATGTCCTGATATTGGCATTATAGTTTTGTCCTGCTCTTCATAATAAGTTTGTTTTCTGGCAAATAATTTGAAAATATTTGACTATTGAAGCCAGAAAACAGTGACAGACATTTGAATTTCAAATCTCCTACCCTTCAGACAAATTTCATTAATGTAAAAAATGTTATTCTATCAACTGTATAAGTTTGTAAGTGCAGTATGTAAAACGTATCCCTAGGTTTGGTCCTTTTTCAACCCAATATGTATGGCTTTGTCCAGATTCCTTGCTATTAAATGTTGAGAGGTATGGCCCAATGTGCTATGGAACTGTATATATGATGCTGTCTGATTTCAGTCCATGTGTTGGCCATACACCCACAAGCATTACAACCCTGGGGCGTCTCATTATTTACCACACATATATCAAACATATGACAAAATGTAGTTTATAAAGTTGTGTGACCCCTCGTGGACAGTGGCAGTTGATGGTGTTCACAACCTTGCTCTGCTAAATTCAAACATCCATATATGCTCAGCAAGGGTACTTGTGTTGCTATATAACTAGGCTTCTAAGCAGCCTAGTGCTATTCGGCTGTTAGCCTCATATGACGCTATGACCCTATGTTCCTATGCAGGCCTCCCAAGCTGTTGTTCCTCACATGGCCTGCTGATGTCATCTACTATAAGTTCACCTGCGCATCTGTATAAGTCAGACTTGTTCTGTGGTGCATGCATTAAGTACTGAGTTCTATAGTCTGTGCAACTTAGATAGATAGGGGTACTGTTCTTACTTCAGTTGACTGTGCGCGTGCATGTGTGTGTGTGTGTGTGTGTGTGTGTGTGTGTGTGTGTGTGTGTGTGTGTGCGTGTGCGTGTGTGTGTCTCTGATCAGCAGAATAAAAGTGTTATCCTGCATTTACTGCTCCAATGGAATAGCTTGCCATTTTTTGGATAGCTGCTCATCCCTACACAGCCATTCTATAATGGCCTTCCAAGCTGTTGTCTCCCACAGGGCCTCCTGATGTCATCTACTATAAGTTCACCTGCACTCCTGTATAAGTCAGAGTTGTTCCATGGCACTTGTATTAAGTACTGTGTTCCATAGTCTGTGCACTTAGATAGGTAGGGGTTCTGTTCCTGCTTCAGTTGACTGTGTGTGTGTATCTCTAGTCAGCAGAATAGAAGTGCTCTGCTGCAGTTACTTCTCCAAAGGCATGGCTTGCCATTTTTTGGAAAACTGCTTATCCCTACATAGTCATTCCATCATTCCATACTGGCCTCCCAAGGTGTTGTCTCCCACAGGGCCTGCTGATAACATCTACTATAAGTCCACCTACACTCCTGTGTAAGTCAGACTTGTTCTGTGGTGCATGCATTAAGTACTGTGTTCAGTAGTCTGTGCACTTAGACAGGTAGGGGTTTTATTCACACTACAGTCAACTGTGTGTGTGTGTGTGTGTGTGTGTGTGTGTGTGTGTGTGTGTGTGTGTGTGAGTAAGCTGTAACTTGATATTAAAGAGAACATTTTATACTAGCAGGTGGGACACTGCTGATGTCATCAGCTATAAAGTGTTGTCTGACACACTTCAAGTCAAACACTATGCTGTGGCACTTGCATAAAGTACTAAGTTCTGCAGTTTGTGTACTTGGATAGGTAGGGGTTCTATTCTCACTGCAGTCAACTGCATGTGTGAGTGAACTGTAACTTGATGTTACAGACAGCATTCTACACCAGCAGGTTGGATACATATCTTGTCCTTAACAGATACTACTGATGTCATCAGCTTTAAAGGGTTGTCAGACAGAGTGCAAATCAGACTTGTGCCCTGGTGTGTGTGTTATATTTAGTGATCTGTAGTCTGTGTACTTAGATATGTAGGGGTTCCAGTCTCACTGCAGTCAGATGGGTGTGTGTGTGACTCTAGTCAGCAGAGTATAAGTGGTATCCCACAGTTACCTCTCCAATGCTATAGCTGGCCATTTTTTTGATAGCTGTTCATCTCTACACAGTCATTCCATACCAGCCTCCCAAACTGTCCTTTCACACAGGGCCTGCTGATGTAATCTACTATAAGTCCACCTGCACTCCTGTGCAAGTCAGACTTGTTCCGTGGCACATGCACATCTGTGTTCCGTAGTTTGTGCACTTGTATAGGTAGGCATTCTATTCTCACTGCAGTCAACTGTGTGTGTGTGTGTGTGTGTGTGTGTGTGTGTGTGTGTGTGTGTGTGTGTGTGTGTGTGTGTGTGTGTGTGTGTGTGTGTGTGTGTGTGTGTGTGTGTGTGTATGTGTGTGTGTGTGTGTGTGTGAGAGAGAGAGCTGGAACTTGATATTACAGAGAACATTTTACACTAGCAGGTGGGGCACTATGGCACTGTTATAGTCTCCTCAGAAGACCCTGCTGATGTCATCAGCCATAAAGTGTTGTCTGACACACTCCAAGTCAGCCTTGTGCTGTGGTGCTTGTGTAAAGCACTGAGTTATGTAGTCTGTGTACAGATAGGTGGGGTTCTATTCTCACTGTAGTCAAGTGTGTGTGTGTGTGTGTGTGTGTGTGTGTGTGTGTGTGTGTGTGTGTGTGTGTGAGTGAGCTGTAACTTGATATTAAAGAGAGCATTTTATACTAACAGGTGGGACACTGTTATATTCTCCTCAACAGATGCTGCTGATGTCATCAGCTATAAAGTGCTGTCTGAGACACTTCAAGTCAACCTGTAGTTTGTGTACTTGGATAGGTAGGGTTTCTATTCTCACTGGAGTCAACTGAATGTGTGAGTGAACTGTAACTTGATATTACAGACAGAATTTTACACCAGCAGGTGGAACACATATCTCAACAGATACTGCTGATGTCATCAGCTATAAAGGGTTGGCAGACACAGTGAAAGTCAGACTTGTGCTGTGGTGTGTGTGTTATGTTCAGTGATCTGTAGTCTGTACTTATATAGGTAGGGTTTCTATTCTCACTGCATTCAATTGTGTGTGTGTGTGTGTGTGTGTGTGTGTGTGTGTGTGTGTGTGTAAGTGAGCCATAACTTGATGTTACAGACAGCATTTTACACCAGTGTGTGGGCCACAGATCTTGTCCTCAACAGACACTGCTGATGTCATCAGCTATAAAGGGTTGCCAGACACAATGCAAGTCAGGCTTGTGCTGTGGTGCGTGTGTTATATTCCTTGATCTGTAGCCTGTGTACTTAGATAGGTAGGGTTTCTATTCTCACTGCAGTCAGCTGTGTGTGAGTGTGTCTCTGTGTGTGTGAGCCAGCTGTAATTTCATATTAGACAGCATTTTACACCAGCAAGTGGGGCACTGTTATTCCTATATGCTCAGCACATCATGCTGATATTATCAGCTATATCAGAGTACTGCATATGCATGTATATCAATAGGGCATGATCGGACAGTGGCCTAGATGTCAGGCAGACATCACATCATGAGATATAAGACAGAATAAAATGACATGTGTTTTAATCTGTACACATAAATCATGGCATGGTTTGTAGGCTCTGTGTTAGCTTGATGAGAAAGCCCTGTGGGGTATCTTGCAGATGCATGTTTCTGGTGAGCTACATGCAACAGAGAACATGATACTGTACTGGTTTGATGAGATTATACTACAGAGATCTGAATGTGATGGCCTGACTTATGATCTACACCATAGGTTTGCACTGGATAATCATTAAAGAGATCAGTTAGAAAGCAATGAGACACATTGCAGTTGTTGACTTCACAACCCTTACAAGAGAATACACTATAAAGTAATGGAATGATGATGCTATCCATTGTACAACTTGGAAGGCAAATATAATTCACAGGTACAATTAACATTTAAACAACACAAATGTAGATATTATTTATTTATTTATTTATTTACATTTGTTTACTAAGAAATTCAGACTGGACACATGACCTTTTTCAGCGGATGCCTGGAGAGAAAAGCTCCACACAAAAATATATCAACAACAGAGTTACATGAAGAACAATTGTTGTACATACAATATGACACATAGTAATGTACAGGATATTCCAACATCTAGCTAGGGACTACTAATAATGGTAATAATTATATTCTGATAGTAATAATCTTAAAACAGATACTGTTATAAACTCATAGACATACCAGATATTTCTGTAAACTGAAAACAGACATAAAGCAGACATTCCACAAGATGATGGAATGAGCTGGAGAAGAACTAAGAGGAATAGCAGGGAAAGATTGAAGGAGTGAAAGACTGAGGAAGTATTAGAAGTGGAATTGAAAAGTAGGTAGGTGTAAGGTAGCTGGAGATGTATTTGGAGTTGAAATGAAGTGAGGTAGTCAAGTATGTTAGAAGAGGGTCTGAGAGATAGAGTGGTGTGGGGGAGGGAACAGGGGAAGCCACAGCCTGTGGAAGAAAGATTGCAATGATCTGACATAGGAGGCAGGGTGGCTAGGGGAGGGGAAAGGAAGGAGAGGTAAAAAAGATGGGTCACTAGTCAGGATTGGTGCATGGACATAACCAGTGTCTTGTTAAGTGAGTTTTTAGTGCAGCTTTGAAGTGAATGCATGATGGTAGTGTCGTTATAGGGGGGGGAGGGTTTCATAACCTGGATATAATGCAGGAGAAAAGAGCTTCTCCCGCTGAGTTCTTGGTTTTGGTTACTAGAAGTTGATTTTTGCTGCTGGAGCACAGTGGTGTAGTGGTACAATAGAGCTGGAGAAGATTTTGAAGGGATGGGACTTTAAGAGGATAGTTTACTATCTTGTGAGCAAGAGAGAGTTGATTCAGGTGAAGAGGTTGAGGGAGTTCAAGCCAGTCAAGTTCTCTAAGTGAGATACAGTGGTGGCTGCGATAGAATGCTCCAGTGGCAAACTTAGCAATTTTGTTGTAGCAAGCATCAAGCTTGTTTAGGTCTGTTTGTCTAAGGTTGGTAAGTATAGGAGGCATAGAGTAAAGTAGAGATAAGATGGGAATTGGCAACAGAAATTCTAGCTGTTTTGGTGAGGAATATACTAAGCAATAATGTAGCTAAGCACCCTGTGCATCAGACACAAAGCTTTAGATTCCCTGAATTGAAAAGAGAGAAATCAGGGATATGGCGCAGTTATCATCGCTTGCACAGGGTGTTGGGGTTGGGGGGGGGCAGGAGGTCTAGGTTGACAACAAAGGTTGTTGAGGGTGTGTGTGTGTCTGTGTGTGTGTGTGTGTGTGTGTGTGTGTGTGTGTGTGTGTGTGTGTGTGTGTGTGAGTGTGTGTGCATGCCTGCATGTGTGTGTATAAGAATGGGTGTGTCTATAGGGGTCCTCCATGTGAAAGTGGTGTGTGACAGTGTGCATGAACACAGCCAAGCTCAGTGCTACCTCTATGTCTTGTTATATATGACAGGTGTGAGCTGTGTATGGCAGAGCTCTCAGTTCATCATTATCGCCTCTGACCATGAGACCTGTCTCTGCCAGGAGATGCATTGGCACCTCCATGCCCAAGGGCAGATGCAGTGCTACTACCTGACTTTTACTGTTGTCTGCTGGATGTACTCCCATCATGGGAATGCCCAGGGCCACAACCACATGGCCTGCCACATCTGGGTGTGGACAGCTCATTTCCTGATGGTGCAGGGGAAGTACTGCCACTATGGGAGCATGATAGGGCATGGCCACATTGGTTGGCAGCAGATGGTGTGGCTGACCTATGTCCACATGGATGATGTCCCCCTCCCAGCAAATGTGTCATCTCAGACACTGCACAGTCCATGATATAAACCCCTCATTCCATCGCAGACACCCTATATTCCAACATGTAATTCATCCAATCCATTGAATTGGCTACATGGTAGAGGCAGTCACAGATGTCAGACTGTGCCACATCTAGAACTTTGAGCATTTGTCTGGAGTGCCATTCAAAATATGCCTTTGCCTCCATGATGGCTCTAAACATCCACTGAGTGATGTGGGAAAAGGCACCTGCATTAGGTGGAGGAGGGACAGCAGGCCTTCTCTGAACACCCCAATCAACTCTCCTGTGTGACACTTCACCAACACTTTGGCTATGGACATATTCAACAGGCATTGAAGCCGCAGGAGCCACACTCCCCTGATCAATGTCTTCACCCTCTGTCTGTCCAATATCTCTGTGGACTGGGTAGGTGTAGGCCTACTGGCTGTGTCCAGGGAAAATGAAGGGGGTCACTGGATGTCAACCTCTGTGCCAGATTCAACCTCTGCATCCCCCAAATGTGCCTCAGTTTGGTCACCATTATCATCAACGTCTGTTGAGACACTGACATCAGGTGTCAGAGTGCCCACACTCCTACTGTCATGCTCACCTGTGATAAAAATGGAGAAAAAATAGTAATACTTTAATGCCTGCACTACTATGCTGCAATATATATTAAAATACATTGCTGTTACTAATACAGACAGTACAGCAATACATACAACAGGCCTAAGAGGACACGTTATGAGATATCTTGAAATTTATCTACGGTACTGACATAAATGTATTAGGCTTACCATCTGCAGGAGGCCTGTGTCTCTGCATTCCTGATGGTCCTGTAATAAGTAAAGCAAGAGGTAATAGCAACAACATCACATTTAACAGTAAATCAGGGGGTAATACATTTACATCTCTATATCTTCAGTACTTCAAATGTCAACAGGAATGTGGCTGACAACTTCAAATTAAACTTCTAACTGTAGAAATCCTAAATATACCCACCCAACAAGCAACTGACACAGACATATACAATACTGAAGTTAGTGCACTATGCCACAGTATTCTAATTATCATCTAATGAAACATACCTGAAAGATCCTCTTGGGATGCAGGACTTGCACTCACAACAAGAACATAATGTGACATGGATTGCTGAGAGCTGTCCTGGGTGGCAATGCTCGCCAGAAATATTTTCCAACTTTCATGTGGCAATAACTGTCAGTGCAGGACTAACATCCTTATGGTCCAGGGTTCGAATACAGCATATGTCATTCAATTTTAATGTTGTACCAATTCACATTATAGTCAATCCCACGTATAGCAGGTGACCTAGTGTAGCTTATATACTATTTATATGACTTAGGACTGACACAGTAATATTGTGTCAGTTATGTAATTATTTATTAATCTATGTATTGTCTAGTTAATAGCAAAAGTATGAGTGTGGGTATAATGTGTACTATGTTCAGGAAAGTATATTCCTGCTATGCGGCTTGGTATGCCCTTCCCATTGGACCAACACAGTCACAGAATTGCCTGCATTTCAAATAACATAGAAATTGCATTAGTTATCAAACTTCTGCATCACTTACCATCGCACAAACATGTTGCACCCTTTGCATCCTGTTTGGGTGATGGTAAGCAACTAGCAGCTTTTTGAAATTTTGCCAAATCAGAAAGTGTGTCCTCTGAGTATAAGCAATATGTGCAATTGGCAGGAAAATATCATTTTACGTTGGATTTGCTCTGTGACAGACATGGAGGAGGCCATTCATGCCAGCGGTATTGAGGTCTGAAAGTAACTTGCTATACTGATGATTAGCTAACAGGATTATGTATATAATGCTGAAAACATAACACTATTGTATATTTGTAAAGTGTGGCTTTTGAAGTCAGAACTGCTGACTACTGTAATACTGTACTTTTCTTTTGGATTACAGACTACTGCATGCATACTGTCCTTTTACACTTTATGCATGCCTGCTCACTGTTATTTGTGAATGTGAAATGGTTGCTTTGTGCTACAGAGTATACCATGCATACTTTCTTTTCCCGTTGAGATATGCATGCTCAATTATACAGTTTTCTGAAATAACAAGTGATCCATCTTTAACAGTTAAAGCTACAATAACAGCACTTTTTATATGCATACATACCATATGCTTCCTTCATCCTTGCCAGGCACGCTCCATGAGACCTCACATTTGAGCCCCTTTCTTCACAGCTGTGGAAAAGAAAAACAGAACAGAATTCCATTATGAATACCAGTCTTGACTATATTCAGCTCTAACTTTTACTGTCGGTCAGTGCATTTACTTACACATCAGTGGAGTGTTCCCTGCTCTACATTCCATGATCCACTGATCAAAGGTATCCCCCTTCCTCCTAAGGTGGTCGTCATAATGATGGTGACACTGCTCACCAGTGCATGGGATACCCATTACACTGGTCAAAGCCCTAGCCAAACTTGTCCAGATCTCAGACTTACACTGAGTACCTGAGTAGTCCCACTGCAATAGGTGTGGGCTCTGCTCCTTAACTAGGAGCCCAACAAAGACTTTGGACTCCTGAACACCCCTGTCTCTTAAAGATCAAGCTCAATGTCTAATGAGCATCTCCCACCAATTCCACTTTAAATATATGCTTTCCCACCAATTGCACTTTCTGAGAGTGCACACTCTCTGTTTTTTGCTATATTTGAAAATGCTGTGCACTGATTACCATCACGCAAACACGGTAAGCAGTGTGCAACAGTGGACAATTAAAAAAATGCAATTCCAAGGATATTTGATGTATAGCCACTTATGTAGCTCTGTTATTCAAATGGGATTGCAGAAATATACTTGCATAAACATAGTACACATTATACCCACAATCATACTTTTCATAATACATGCACAATATCCATATAAATGATTAGGTAAAACTAGCTGACCCAATATTAGTGTCTCAGCCCTCATACATGTAAATAGTAATATCAGCTATACTATGTCAAGTGTTATGAGTGAAAGTAAATATGACGTGATGTGGAACAACATTAAAAGTGCATGGCATATGTGGTTTTCGAACCCAGGACCATGTGTACAGTAGTCTTAAACTTACAGCTCTTGCCACAAGAAGGTTGAGAAGATGTTTGTCCATGTTGCACTTCATTTGTATAATCTGCAATGTCAACACAGTAAAAGAAAAGTTTGCTCGTCCTGTACTAGGAACCCAGAACCATTTGCACTCCACACCTAGACTTACCACCTATTGACACAGGATTAATTACATGACATGCCCATATATTAGTATTCATTGTTAACATGACAGTGTTAGAGCAGACTCACTTACCAGGTTTGTGCAAGGCCCAGTGGTATTAACTGAATGCATCCAGTTTCTATTTTTGGCTGTCTGGGTCATGTCTAATACATGGGTGGTCCAGTCTCCCATCGTGGAAACGTGAAAAACAGGAAAATAAAGTGCAGAATAAAGAAATGAGCTAAGCATCATGCAAACATGCAACCCCCCCCCAAAAAAAAAAAAAAACAGAGAAATGAAAAACAATAAAATATATGAAATTAATAAATGCAGAATGACATAACTATGGCATGATCCCTTGTACAATGTTTCCTTATTTATATGTGTTTGGAACCCTGTCAGATTTCAAACAAGAGAAAGCAGTTGCTGTCATACCTCTCAACTCTACTGATTTTTGCAGAATGTCCAGATTTGTGCTTCATATTTTTGGTCTGTTTCTCATAAAATTTGTGGGTTTTTGGCAAATCACTGGCAAATCATTGGAGACTGAATTCAGAAAATAATGACAGACATTCAAGATGCAGATCTCATACCCTTCTGAACATTCATGCTACTGTAAAACCTGTTATTCTATCAAAGTTTTAAGGTTGTAAGGGCAGTATTTAAAGACTGCCCTATTTTTCGGCCTTTGGTCACCCCATTATTCATAGCTTTGTTCACATTTCTTGGTGTAAGACGTTGAGAGGTCTGATTGCCATGCTGCAGACAGTGACCTTACACAGAAATACTATCCACATTCCTGAAGAGGTTTCACAACCATAATAACACTGTTGTACACTGTGAAGCCTTGTTTAAGTGTGCCACACTTCATTAATATGCATTGCGCTGCACCACCACAGGCTCATCTTCATGCATACAGAAACAATTCATGTAGGCTCTACATGAACCCTACATGGAGTTTCTTGAATCCTGCCCTTCATCTAAAAATTCACATGTCCCTGAAGACACAATGAGCCTAAATGGAGGGTCATACCTATTTTTATGAATTTTAGGGATATTAAAGACATTTTTGGATATTCAATCCTGATAAAAATGTATAACTCAAGGCTAACATCTCTTATGATGTAATAATTCTAGCAATTGTAAATCAACTTGCAGGTACCCTAGCTTCAGTTTTTTACTGGTAATTTCATTATAACTATCTGTATCTGTTAGGGTATATAATATCTTTTCTTCATAGTGCTTCATATTCATAATCATCATCCCCTCTTCTTCGTCACTTTTCATGCATCTTAGCAGTTTATTTGCACTTTGTTCTAATTTCCCTTTCCTCTTTATTCATATTAAAAGATCTTCCAACAGCTGTGTTTTCTAGTGCGATTTGAAATTCTTCTTTCTTACTTTGAACCATGTTTGTACTATGGAATAAATATTTTAGACTCAGCTTTCTGATGTATAATTTCAAATCACGAAGTGGGTTTACTAAATTCACCCTCTTGGATGGAAAGGATTAAAAACCTTTACTATGATCAGCCATCTCTTTAGCATTAAAAACAGTTTCTTAAGTGAAACGTATTAGTATTAAAATTGCCATTTTCCGTTACTTAGTATTAATATTGCCTCAGTTTGCATTAGTCTCTGTATTAGCAAAGTTTAGGTGGACACAGCTGTCACTGTCTTTTGACTATGTTGTGCCCGCCATGTCTTTTACAACCAAACTTCCACCTTTACTGTTACTATAACAGTTAAATTCTATGAAAATATTCTCTCTGGAAAAAAAAAAGATAAATTAAAACAATATATGTTTGGTTAAATGTGGGAGAAGCACTATGCATAACACAAGAGAAATTTATTTCATCTCCCCAACCCTGGATGTATTTGCTATGCCATACGCACATCTATACATTTCAAAGGGCTGGAACCATCAAAATCTCTAGAATTTGGACTGTATTTTCTTGGTGTCATGGCTATTGAAATTTGAAACTGATTAGTTTTCCTTTTGTAGTTGTTTCTTTTCTTTTTTTCTATGCACAGTGTACTGCAGCTCTGAGAAATCTTATTCTACTTAATGGTAGTTATCACTTCTCAAACCTGTTGGAGCACCATTCTGAAACTTTTCATCCAATTTCTTGGATCTACACAAACACTTTGTGTTGTCTTGTCCTTCCTTTTTATTGTTCCAATTACATTGACGGTCTTCTCCTTTGCTTTTGGTGCAAACATTTGCTGACTTGTTTAAATCTTTTAATGGGGATACTTACTCATGTTTAATCACTGAGATCTGTAATATATTTTTTCTTCTTCCCATTTTGCTGTTTTAATTCAGACTCATGAATATTGGGAACTACTTTGTTATATTCATTCTCACAATGACACAATGGCACATGCACACACACACACACACACACACACACACACACACACACACACACACACACACACACACACACACACACACACACACACACACACACACACACACCTAAAACCAACATGCACATGCATCTATGCACACACACCTGACATTTTTTACATTTTGGGGACTCAGGTTTTCTTCCACTCTCTCACTTCAATAAGTGATGCTCAGAAAAGTAGCCAAAAATACTTGAACTGTATACCATACTCCTGTGCTGCTAATCTCCCTAAAGCAGCCCTACTTTTTCCCTATGTAGTTTTATTATACCTGTCCCCTGAAACAGTGTAACTCAAGAGGGTTTTGTTAAATGCCACAGCAACCAGTTCCGCAAACTGCATTTTGCATCAATAGTGTTTAGAAAGAAGTCTGGAATCCCCTAAACCCCTACCTACATAGTTACAAAATCAGCTTTCTTTGTAATAAATGAGGATATGCACCCTGAGGCATGAGCACGTCACATTAATAGTCATTGAATCAGAGTGGTGATGCTGTTTCAAACTAACTTGCATAGGTAGTAGATACTATACATTTATGCATTTTTTGTGGTAAATATCCTAAATGTGGAGGTAAGGATGTAGCATATGTGTTAATAGTATTAGGTTAAAAGCCTTTAATGCAATAGTTTGCAATGTAAAAAGCATACAGCAGTCAAGATGTATCTTCTGTGCTTGCTATTTTAATTTGTATTACATGTTTGAAGCTAGGACATTTGGTGAACTTTCCTGGGCAAATGTCCTGCAAAATAAATGTGTATACCATGGCTTACACGATGACTGCCTGGCTACAGTCTTGGTAACACTTTGGGTAAGTTCCTTTAGGAAAGTTACATTTGATAATTTATGCATCTGAACCTCAAATTACTGATGAATATTTGAAAACAAATATGACAGCTAAAATACTTCAATAACAACCACAAAGGCAACAAGGCGTATGAAATTCTGAACATTTATGGGAACATCAGTCTTGTTTATTTCAGATTAGGCTGAAGGAGATGCACTGTTCTTTGTATCAGTCAAATCACAGTAACATGATGTGGTGAATAGATATGAGTGCAGGTGAGCTATGCAGCTAGCTTTTATGGTGAGGATACAGTTGAAGAATTTTGTACGTGATTTCTGAGCCCCTCTGTAAATCTGCAACTAGATGTTTGGCAGATGTAGCAGAATGTAAAACATCTTAGTACTATTTTTTTATCTAGCTAATTGGCACGGTGACTAACCTACCTTTACCCTTCTGATTCTTTCATTCCTCTGGGCAATAGCTAGCTAGATACCTTTGTTTCCAGGTCAGGGTGAGACTAGGGTAGGAACTCTAATGGTTGATTTGTTCCCTGAAGATGGGAGTTAGATGGTAGGGTGTGGATTACTCTGCCATTTGTGTGGGCCCCCATAACTGACCTATTCCCATCCTTGTAACAACGAGTAGCTACATCTGTCTGCTGCCTATGAAGATGAGGTGTTCCTCTACATTCATTCATTACATCCTGAATTACATGTAGTACATAGCGACTACAGCCCAGTGCCAGTTGTGGCTTACAATGTCCCAGTTTGCAAGCTGAGGTTAGTGGTGCAAGTTTAGTGAACTGTCTCTTCCCAGAATGGGTAAACCAGCATCAGCTGCTTACTCTTGTCCTTTTTGCATGGATCCTGAAGCTACATGAGCTGTTAATCAAACCCAGGCTGTCTGGAGAACAGACAGGACTTTATCCTTCTGCACCACATGTCTGAGCTAATGAATGAGGTTTTTAAAATCATCTGCCAATAAATGCTCCAAATCTGATTCATAGCATGCAGAAAGTGAAACTAACCTTCTCCAAGTCGGCAATGCATAGTTGTGAGACCCTTATTATTAGACATGTATCTTCTGACAGGAAGTGTTGTAAAATAGTTTTGATGTTCTATGTGTTTTATCTTTTCTAATTCAAGAGCACATAACACATCTATTACTTTTTGTAAATGTTGTGACGCGCCATCACTGGAGCAGTAATCAAGAAGCCTCAATTCTTACCACTTTCAACAGTGGAGGAATGTTCGCTGGGAGAATAACAAGTATACATACATTATTTCCAGATGCATCAAGTGCAATTTCCCTTACGTGCACACAGAGACCATAGTCAGTCCAGGGCTGGTTTCTCACTCTTCCTCCAGATCCCCAGTAAGATTCCCCACTGGCACAGCTATAGAGTTGAGGTCTCGGCTGAGTGATCAAGCCAAGTCCTCCATCACCCTGTCTATCCAACCAGTGTTTCGTGTCCCTGCCCAAGTACCTGACACACACACACTCTTTGAGGTTTGATTTACACACACACACACACACACACACACACACACACACACACACACACACACACACACACACACACACACACACACACACACCTGGGAAAGGGTGTCAGAGGTTTACTAGCTATGACCCCTTCTTCCCAGCCTATAAAGTTGTTTCTACTGCCACCAGTAACTCCTTATCAGCTACTTTAAGGCCCTTAACAAAGGGTGTCCAATCTGACTGTGTAATATTAATATTAATATTAATATTAATATTAATATTAATATTAATATTAATACAAATGGTAGTTTGACCAAGAGCAAGACTATTAGGAGTGGCCCACACAGTGTCACCAAATAAATATGCAAGTACTCTCAAAACTTAAATATCTCTACACAGATCAGCCACAATGAAATGTTTAAATATATTTAATAAGAAATAATAAAAGAACAAGCCAATACTGAATATATATTCACAGTGACATTAGAGTTCAAAACCACAGGAAATATTTAAAACAACATTGCAGGACAGTTTCAAATAAATAAAGAAAAATATCTAAAGTAAGCTTCACTATATTCCTGACTGTATCTAAGAGAATTATACTGTTCCCTAGACACTTACTTCATTAGAGCAAGGGAGATGTGGTGAATGGAACCTCTAGTTGTTGTCAGGTCCAAGACAGAATACAAAATGCTCTATTTCACTAAGAGACTTCTCAAATTAATATCTCAAATATTACTGCTGGGATAACTTGCAAAATTACATTATTTCTTGTCATATGACTGCTAGTTCCCAGGCCAAACAACCATTGATGAAGCTGGGGGTATTTAGAATC
Source organism: Protopterus annectens (assembly GCF_019279795.1). Lineage (NCBI taxonomy): Eukaryota > Metazoa > Chordata > Ceratodontiformes > Protopteridae > Protopterus > Protopterus annectens. Next base: position 229,341,888 of record NC_056745.1, read on the forward strand.
TACCTGTAAAAATATACAGACAATGGCTTCTCCTCAGATCTCTGGCAGATGCTAGAAGTCATAAAACAATTGTATTCCTTCATGCTTTCAAGACTAGTAATTATTTCACCCTAAAGACAATACAGGAATTTTTTCTCTTATAAACATTGTGTCTCTTGCTGTATTGAAAACTGAAAGATACCAAGTAATTTAATTTCAATTATTTTTCTGAAGCTAACCTCCTGTATTCCAGTTTCCACTGTTAAAATATATACATTTAAGCAGTTACAATAGTGCATGTACATTTCTGTTCTCCTCCAGTAGAACACACTGTGGCTGCATTTCAAATGGTACTCTGCAAATACCCTTTTCAGCACATGAATCTGTACAAGCAGTTTGATATACACACGACATACAGTTCTAATACATTTGAAACACAAGCATCTTGTATAAATTATTTCAATATTCACCAATGACATATAATTATTTACAAAATTCCAGCTAGATGGGCTGGCAGTATCTACTTTCATCACAAATGTATCAAATGCTACAGTAGATAAAGTCTGTGAGATAAGTTGTACCACTAATCTCTTCAAACATATTGCAGATTCTACCTACAAAACAACAAAAGTGTTATAACAAATTGATATTTTTCTGAAAATAATGTTTTTTTTTGGGTTGGAGTACTCCATGCAGACTGGAATGTACCAGAACATCTTTCTAGACTTATTTCTTCCCTCTACCCACAAGTCTGGATGCAACCATTGCTCTCATCAAAATTATTGATCCTCGAGAGATCATTATGTGGTGATTTTGGTGAAATCAGTTTTCATCCTCACTGTACAAATAACCTAAAACAGCCTGCTTTTTTGTTTTCTATCTTTACTCAGATTTACTCAGATTATAACAGAACTCACTAGACTTATTCCCTTTACAGGGTAGCATACATTGCAGTACTGGTTTCTCACAAAGATTTCTGAAAGCTTTTCTAAGCCATTGTCTGACTTTCAAGCTTTGTTATCTCTACCACCTTTTCTGCCCTCAAAATAAAGTTACCTGGAACTACTATGACCTTGTGAATTTTCAGACATAGCAATCATCTTATGTTTATTACTGAGCTTGGAGTCATAAACACGGTAATAGTTACAGCACAGTTAGATCCTTCTTCCAATGCAGACTATGTTCTGCTCTAAGATGACCAAATGTTTAGAACATAGTCAGCCCCTCAGACCAGTCCAAAACTAAAAGCTATCTCTGAAGACAGGAAAAAAAGCATAGTTATATATGGATTTCAAAAGAACCAGTTTTATTTCATGAACACTTGTTAACCCTCAAGTAGACTGGTTCATCGACCCTTTTCAACCATGCCAAGGATAAATGTAGTACACATGAGGACAGGTTTTTGCAAGGGTAGATACAATATATGTGGCCAATTTGGTGTTGCCAATCAACTAGCATGTTTTTGAAAAGTGAGAGGAAACTGGAGTCCTAGAGAAAGTCCGCGTGACATGGGGAGAACATTCAAACTCCACACAGACAGTGAACAGAAGTCATGACTGAATCATGGAGCTGTGAGAGAGAGAGCCTTTTTTGTCTTTTTTTTTGGGTACTGCCACTGACCTCAGTACCACAAATGACCCATTTGTCCCTTCTCTGCAAGTCCCATACTTGGTAGCTCCTCAGTGACCCACACCAGGGCGGTCTTCCTATTGGGAGAGCACCTGATCATGGAGTCCTCCTTCTCCATGTCAGGTACACTGGGTGAGTGGCTAGGTAGACACTGTGATATTGCAGCATGAATATTTTTGCTAGCCCTACATATCCCTTGCCTTTGTGCTGACATCATCAAGTAAAACTGGACAGGCAATAGTGAGCAACTCTGAGTGGATGCCAGTCTTAGACCCAAAGTGCAGCCACGTCTTGTCAGTCCTCCCACCCCCAGCCCATCATCATCTCTGAGCTCCAGCTTCTACTAGAGCTCTACCAGACATACATCCAGCAGGCTGCCTCTCCTCAGTATAGACATGGAGCTAAGATATTTACCTCACAGAAGCAAGGTACAAGGTTTGATTCTTACCTTTGATCACTATCTGGTTGTTGGCTAGGCATGTAATAGTCTCTAGACTTATTGCCTCATATTTACATATGAACATAGTTTAAGTGGAGAGTTGGCATAATGATTAAGGTTTTCACCTCATAGAATCAAGAGACAGGGTTTGATTCTGAACTCTGGTTGTTGGCTAGGCTTGTAATAGTCTGCAGACTGATTACCTGATATTTACATGAGTGTAAGGCTGGCTTAATAGTTCACCTCATAAATATAAAGTACTGGGTTTGAGTCTGACCCTTGGTTATTTGCTAGGCTTGTAATAGTCTGCAGACTGCCTAGAATTTGCCTATGAACATCCCTATGACCTTCCTCCCTGCTTGTGCAGTCAAACATCCACAGTGCAGACTGAACTTGAAACATAGTCTGGACTTTATTTCTCTACACCACTGGCAAAGAAACAAAGATCTCACCACTAAGTCACCATGATGCAGTTGTTGTCATGATAAGAAACAAACAAAAAATGCTTTCAAATTAAGCCATATGTAGTTACTAGGCTAGCAGTCCATAGGACCACTGAGGAGCCTAAACTAAATTCCCCACTTGCCCCAAGCATTGTCTGGTTAAGCGACTTACTCAAGATCACACAGCAGGCAAATAAGGACTGAGGAAATCAAACCTTGTATCACCACCGTAACCCTCTGGGGCAACTGAATCAAACCTTGTATCACCACCGTAACCCTCTGGGCCAACTGAATCAAACCTTGTATCACCACCGTAACCCTCTGGGCCAACTGAATCAAACCTTGTATCACCACCGTAACCCTCTGGGCCAACTGAATCAAACCTTGTATCACCACCTTAACCCTCTGGGCCAACTGGCAGATAACTTTCAGGAACTTCCTTTCCAAAAAGAAAAAACAAAATTATAATCATTTGGAGGCCACAAAGGTTCAGGAGAGAAATAAATCATCTTGCAGTCATGGTAATGTCCAACTCAAGTATTATACCATTATGCTCAGACAATGCGACCAGCAATTCACAACTACTTTCTTAGTGACAGAACTTTTGCAAAAATATTTTTTAAACATAAGGGCAAGTCTACCTTTTCTGCTAGCATCCTGAAATCCTGGCTTCACAACATACCTGTTTGCCTTTTGCTGTCGCTACAGTTTAACGCTGTCTCTAAGGATGGGTAACAAAGTAAAGGGGAAATGGTGAGATTTCTCTTTTTGCTACTTTTTCCTTTTTCTCCTTGTCAATGCAACCTCAGAGAAGTTATTTTTTAGAGATGAATATGTGCTTCATTGTTTCCTCTCATGTTCATATGTTTCATGTGATGAATTTAATTAAGACATTGCTTGTTTACACTCTCGTGATGTTAAATGTTTAGTTGCGATATTTTGTGTTCTGTGTTTTGGGATGTCCAAATATGGATATAAATAAACATATCCAGGTAACTTCAGTTTCTAGCCAAACTATAAAATATGAATTCAGCGAAGGTTTATTTATTTGCTTTAAGTTAAAACGGTAGTATGTTTTAATAAAGGCAGCAAAGCTTGACATGTGCAGCTTGGCAGACTACTGGAATCCTGCCAAAAGATGAAGACGACCTTCATGAAATACAGTTGCTTTTTGTAAAGTTTAGGCTTGTCAATTTCTGAATAAAATTCATCTTACAACAGCCTTTGAAGAATTAATAAAATATGCATTCAAACTAATTTTAACACAGGGGTATTTATATTTAAGCTATATATTACCTATGTATTTATTGCCTAGGCTATAAATGCAGCATCCATTCTGATATACGTAACTTAAAAGCTCTGTGCCACAAACTGAGGCAATACTTTAAAGGAAGGACTATAACTTTGTCTTGAAGATCATATTTGTTTTGTGATTTCCATTAACTCAAATGATAGTTTCTGAAATTTTGCATGTATTAAGGTTTTTGTGAAACTGTCGTTTGAGTTAAGCAACAGTGGAACTGCAGTCATTTGATATGCTTTCAGTGCTATATGGTTTGTTGAAATAATATTGCAGCTATGTACATGCTAGAGCAGAATGGATCTGTGGTGTAGGTAGCCTTTACCCTTTCTCCATGATCATGTGACTATGGAGTTAGGGCACATAGGGTGGGCAGCTTGTTTCCTATAAAATAATATGTATTGCTTTACTTTTTCCTTTTTGTTTTCAACAACTCTTCATTATTTTTTTTTTGAATAATGCAGTTTCCACAATTTTGTCTTGTTAGGCTTTTGATTGTTTAACGCTCAGTTTAAAGACAAAAGTCCCTCACTCTTTTGGTGAAGAAGATGTGGGACAGGCCAGAAGAAGGCAAGAAGAAATGAAAGCACATAGCAAAAGGATGGACTGCATGACTGAGGGCTTGCGACAATCAGGCATGACCATTGAAGAAAGTAGGAAGGTGGCACTGAACAGATAAAGATGGTGATAGTTGATGTGATTCCCCGACCCCATGCAGAAAATAAGAAAATGGCTTTTGATGATGATAATGATGATGATGCGCCTCTCAAATATAATTAATTGTGTGCCTTTCTGCTTTTCAAGATGGAAACCAGATATACATGCCTCAGCAAGTGGAGGCTTGTTTCCCAGTTTCATATTTTCGTTTTTCCCCACTATGGTTAAAAGAACAGTGACACACCGATTCATATTCCTCTAGCCTCCCTCTTTTTATCTCACCATTACAAACATATAAGACTGTTCCAGAAGTCATGAAATCGGAGTCATACAGGTCATCATGAGAACTGATGATGTGAACATACACAAGCAGGGCGTTTAAGCACTTAATTGTATCTTGTGCAAGCTGTGTATTTTCTAATAACTTTACAGTGCACATAAATGTATACAAGACTGCAAATCAACAATGATAGAAGTTGCTAATGTAATTTTACTTCACTTTTGGAAGAAGAAAGACCTTGGGTTTACTCACTGGATACTCATGTTTCTGAAAATTGGAAATCATCAGTTCTTGTCACTTTTTAAAAATGTCCTTGTACAGGTTCGGCAATATAAATACATAAAATATATTCTGCTGAACAAGTTAAATTCTAATGGCAAATAAGCCAGAAAAACACGGCGGAAAGACAGCAGTGCATAGAATGTTCTTATCACTGCAAAAAGCAATAAACACAGCAAGCCAACATTTCATCAGACTGGGATAAGTTCATAGGTTCATAGGAACTTACTAGGCTATTACTTAGTGAGGATGTTAAGAAGCCTAGCCTTAGATTCCCACTGCTGTTTTTATTCCTTATATTTTGTGAATGAATAACTCAGAGGTAGGCAGAACAAGGATCTGTTGGAACATTTACTTATTGTCCTTATCAATGAAGGACAAGGGTGATAAACCAGGGGTGAATTTGTGGTTTAACTGTATTTGAGTTGATAAAGAGAAGTATTTCGTTTTTTGTGGAGTGGAAGATGGTTCCATAGAAATGGATATTCACTGTAATGCATACCTATCCCACCAACATGTTCTGTTTATGCTGCAAAAGAGATCGGTAAACCTAGAGTGGGTGTTCACGCTACCAGTGGACTTGTAAATGTGCAATAGTTTGGACAGAATAGGGACTGCTGAGGCTCTATATATGAGGCAGAGGTCACCTCTTTGTAGCTTGTATGATAATGAGGCAAGAGATAAGGCTTTGTAATGGTCTGCATTGTTTTTATGACATAGGCCTTTGATACTTTTATTGAGAAAGCATTGTGGTCACTCCAGTTGTATCAAGTGTTTGGACAGGTACATACCAAATGGGACATTATATTCAATGATCAGCCTGATAAGAGGCAAACCAAGTTGAATGATTACATCCCTGGCGCTAGACACCATATAAGTTAGGTGATGATAAAGGATTTCCTTACAATGGTGGACACATGGTGATCAACAGACAGTTCATTGTTGATACAAATTTCAAGATCTCAGACTATGGGATTAACTTCCAGGGGATTTTTGTCAATGAGAATGTTGCAAGGGAAGCCATGCTTGTCGAATTATACGATTATATATTTGGCTTTAGTCTGTGATTTTGACACTGGCTATTTGTTGGGAAAAGTCCTCTTGGAAGATTTTGGTGTCCTCTGGGGAGTTTTTGATTGAACTCAATAAGAAGCTGAGATCCCTCATAAAATCCTCCAAAGCTATTTATGAAAACAAAATCGCCACTGATTCTAAAGACAACCACAAAGCATTCTGTAGCTATGCAAAGAATCTCAATGGCAACACTCAGATCTGCTCTGAGTTGCAGCACAATGGCACTAAATATACAGAACCAACTGATATTGCCAACATCCTGGCAGATAAGTTCAGTGTTAACTTTACCCCCCCCCACCCCCTAAAGGGCCCATCTCTATACCGGAAGAATGCAAAGTTCCTGTAATCACGGCTGCGCAAGTAAAAACCTCACTCTTCAAAGCCAAGAACACAGCATCCATGAGACCTGACAACATCCCTGGCTGCATTCTACACGAACTACAGAATGAACTGGCACCCCACCTAAGTACCATGTTCAGTCATAGCCTCACCTCAGGCTTTGTGCCCATTGAACGGCACAATGTGACGGTTATCCCACTCCACAAAGGAGGAGCCACGACAGACCCTGGGAACTACCACCCCATTAGCCTGACGAGCCTGGTCTGCAAGGCCATGGAATGTATCATCATGGAACTCATAAACAAAGACATTGGTAATCTCCACACTCTGGACCCCACACAGTTCTGGTTTGTAAAAGGAAGATCATGTCTCCTCAACCTGATAGAATTCTTTGAAGCAGTCATCAAAGCAGTAGATGAGGGTAAGGTGGTTCACACAGCCTATCTAATCTTGTCAAGGCTTTCGACACCATCCCCCATGCTGGAATTATGGATAAACTCACTAAACTAGGTATAAATCCCTATGTCACAAGATGGGTTGCCAACTGGCTTACTGACAGAACCCACACTGTGAAAGTAGCAGACTCCAAATCCAACTTCAGACCAGTGACAAGTGGAGTACCACAGGGTTCAGTCCTGAGTCCTCTCCTGTTTGGTATCTACTTCTCTGAAGTACAGGCTAACACAGAAGGTCTTTGGCTAACTAAGTTTGCAGATGACTGCAAACTAGGAGCCATAATCGAAACTCCTAAAGATGTGGACATCCTACAAAAGGGCCTCACCGAGACAGACGTCAAAGTCATGGCCTCAAGCTCAATGCCAAAAAGTGCATAGTCATCCCCTTTGGTAAAAACTCTGTACCCATGAACTGCCACATAGGCAGTAGTCTACTTAACACTCAAAGTGTGATAAGAGACCTTGGGACACAGGTGGACAGTAGTCTCTCCTTTGATAATCACATCGCCACAGTGGTCAGGAAATCCTTCTACATGGCACACCTCATCACAAAAGGTTTCTCATCCAGAAAAAAAGAAGTCATTGTTCCCTTCTACTCACCACTCATTAGACCCATTATAGAGTACAATGCCCCTTTTGGTGTGTACCTCACAAGACATCTACAACAACTGGAAAGGCTGCAGAAATACCTCACAAAGAGGATTACTGGCCTTAAACAGATGCCCTATGCAGACCTTCTCAAAAAACTCCAGCTTTACTCCATCGCATATCACCTACTCAGAGGCGATCTCTGCTTAACATACAAAGTTATGTCAAACCCAGAGCTGTTGGACATGCTCCACTTAAAGAAATCCCAACCCCTCCAAGCTACATGCTCTAGGGACCTAAACCTTGTCACCACAATAAACAGAACATGCTGGAGGGATAGATTCCTGTCCCAGAGACTTCCCATACTCTGGAACAGACTACCTGTCTATGTCAAACAGAGCTCCTCATTAGCACTCTTCAAAAAAAAATCTTGATGATTGGATGGGAATTAGGAAATTCACAACGTGGATCACTTCTGTGGCTCTGCTTGACAGGGGTACAGGAAAATAATTTTCTTGGGTGGCGAA
>NC_056745.1:229354876-229399876 GCF_019279795.1 Protopterus annectens
CACCAACACATCGCACTGTACTTGATGATATAAGGATTCCCACTTGAAGTTGTAAACAATTGACCAACTGTTCCACTCCACACACAGGCTAACTAAACAAAGCAGGACTGCAGGACACCATAATACCAATATATATACATAGTTTCATAGTTTCATAGTATAGTACTAGGCTATCTGCCCTGGGGCATTTGTAAGCCTAGCCATAGTGATGTGGCTTTTGCCACCCCATGAAATGGTACAAAAATGTACAGAATAAATCTAGAATACTGTGCCTCTGTCTAGTAGTGACACAATGAAGGTCCCCTTATATAATAGAATTAGTTTACTGTGCCCCTGTCTAGCAGTGACACAGATGTGACCCCTGGGGTAAACTTACGATCTCCCATCCACTCATCAAGATTTCTCTTGAAGAGAGTCAGTGAGGGGCTCTGCCTAATATGAACTGGGATCTTGTTCCAAAGCATGGGAAGCCTCTGGGTTATGAATCTATCCCTCCAGCATGTCCTATTCATACTTGTGCTGAGGTTTAAGTCTTTAGCTCTCGTGGTCCTGATGGATTTGGATTTTTGAGGTGGAGCATGTCCATCAGATCCTGATTGGACATGGCCTTGTACGTCAGGCAGAGATCACCTCTGAGCAGGCGGTATGCTACTGAATAGAGCTGAAGTTTCTTTAGTCTGGCAGAATAAGACATATGTTGGAGACCCTTGATCCTTTTGGTGAGGTACTTTTGTGGTCTCTCCAGCTGTTGCAAATGCCGGGTGAGGTACATACCAAATGGGGCATTGTACTCAATCATGGGTCTGATGAGGGAGGAATATAGGGGTACAATGACATCCTTGGATCTGGATGTGAATCCCTTCATGATGAGGTGTGCAAGGTAGAATGTTTTTCTAACCACTTTGGCAACATGGGTGACAAATGAGAGGTCGCTGTCTACTTGGGTCCCTAGGTCTCTGATTACTTTTTCCATACTCAGTGGGTTGCTGTCTATGTGATAATTTGTGGGTAAATCCAAAATCAGAAGAGGTTGATACTCCACAACAAACGAAGCAAACCAGATGAATGAAAAGACAAGTCCTTTGTTCGAATAAGTAAGCGCTTTGACGTTGCTTGGAACGCTTCATCAGACTTCAACAAATCATAAAAATTTAAATCAACTTATATATGTGAAGCACCAATGAAAAACACATTAGCAAGTCACATGTAAGTTACAAAATTACATCATTTTCTTTCCATAAAAATTACATAAAATAAAATATATAAATATATATATATCATAAAAATCTCATATTAATAAATGAATAGTAGAAGTATAATGTTAAAACATACTAAAACATATATTAGATAGTGAAACATGTTACTACTGTTTAATGTTTCAAAGGTTTATCTAATAAAAATGGTCTCAATGAAAATTTATCATTAAGACCATGAGGAATAATGATAAGAGGAGACTAGTGATACCCTTTACTAATAATAATACTTCTATTGTCAACATTATTAAGAGACATTGGAATATTTTACAGTTAGATGATGGTATAAAAGACTTAGTGGGTGAAAAACCATCCTTTAGCTATAAGAATACTAAATCTTTAAAACGTATGCTTTGTTATGAGAGAGTGCCTAAAATAAGATCTCCTCTGAGAGAAAGGGTACATTTGCATGTCGCTCTTGCAACCAGTGTATATATATATAATGAAATCTAATGTTTTTATACATCCAGACACTGGTGTTAAATATGAGTTTAATGAATACACTGATTGTAAGTCAAGAAATGTGATTTATTTAGCATCCTGCATAAAATGGTGTTGTTTCTATATAGGAAAGACTAATAGAACCTTAAGAGAAAGGATACGAGAGCATTTGTATGCTATACATAGAGAGAATGAAGGGAATGCCCTAGCCAAGCATGTACTACAAAATGACACCACACATGCCTTTAGATTTTTAGTAATAGGACAGTTAACAGAGACTGAAAGACTTGGTAATATTGGCAATAAGACAGAAAAAGCTGAGGCAAAGTGGGTAATTAAGCTATCTGCGAATAAAGGTCATGGTCTTAATGATAAATTTTCATTGAGACCATTTTTATTAGATAAACCTTTGAAACATTAAACAGTAGTAACATGTTTCACTATCTAATATATGTTTTAGTATGTTTTAACATTATACTTCTACTATTCATTTATTAATATGAGATTTTTATGATATATATATTTATATATTTTATTTTATGTAATTTTGTAACTTACATGTGACTTGCTAATGCGTTTTTCATTGGTGCTTCACTTATATATAAGTTGATTTAATTTTTATGATTTGTTGAAGTCTGATGAAGCGTTCCAAGCAACGTGAAAGTGCTTACTTATTTGAATAAAGGACTTGTCTTTTCATTCATCTGGTTTGCTTCGTTTGTTGTGGAGTATCAACCTCTTCTGATTTTGGATTTGTGCTTTTTTTGGGAGGTGATACCTTACCCTGACAGTGTTCTTCTCTTGCTGATAATTTGTGGGTACTTTGTTTTTTCCAAAAGGGATGACTATACATTTTTTGGCATTTAGTTTAAGGCCATGACTACGGCACCAGTTGTCCGTTTCAGTGAGGCCTTTTTGTAGGATGTGTGTGTCTGCTGGTGTATCGACTATGGCGCCTAGTTTGCAGTCATCTGTGAACTTTGTCAGCCACAGCCCTCCCATGTTTGCTTTAACATCTGAGAAATAAATGCCGAACAAGAGGGGTCCCAGGACAGATCCCTGTGGGACACCACTTGTGACTGGCTTTGAGTCTGACATTGCTCCAGCGATTTTAACTTTATGGGTTCTGTCCTTTAGCCAGTTTGCAACCCATCTAGTGACATAAGGGTTTACTTTTAAGCTGTTTAGCTTATCTATGATGCCTGAGTGGGGTATTGTGTCGAAGCCCTTAGCCAAGTCCAGGTATGCTGTATGGACTGCTTTGCCCTCATCAATGGCTCTAGTGACTGTTTCAAAAAAGTCAACCAGGTTTAAAAGGCAGGATCTGCCCTTTACAAAGCCAAACTAGGTGGGGTCAAGTGTCTGTAGGTCCTCTATGTCTCTGTTTATGAGTTCCATAATGATTCTTTCCATAGCTTTGCAGACCAGGCTAGTTAAGCTTATAAGGCGGTAGTTTCCGGGGTCTGTAGAGGCACCCCCCTTATGGAGTGGGACCACTGTTGCTGTACGCCAGTGTTCAGGTACATATCCCGAAGTAAGGCTAAGGTTAAATAGCATTTTTATGTGTGGGTTTAGCTCCTCTTGGAGTTCACGTAACACGCACCCCGGGATACTGTCAGGTCCCATTGATGCTGTGTTTTTTGCTTTGTTTAGGGCGGTTCTCACTTGGACATCTGAGATGACAGGGAGATTACATTCAGCTGGGATAAGTATTTCTTCTTTTGGGGGTGAAGGAGGGGAGAAATTTGCACTGAACCTGTCAGCCAGAATGTTAGCAATATCTGTGGGTTCAGTGTATTTTTGTTGTTGTGAACCAACTCTGAGCATATCTGAGGGTTTCCGCCCAGGTTTCTAACATAGCTGAAGAAGGCTTTGTGGTTATCTTTAGTGTCCTTAGCGATTTTTCTCTCATAGTTTGCCTTGGATGTTTTATGAGAGAAAGTAGTTTTCTGCTAATGTTGATCAGAGATGTCTTCCCTTCATGGGATTTCGCTCTGACGTGCAGTAGCTTCCTTCTTTGTTATACAATTTGTTTATGGCTGAGGTCCACCAGACAGGATGCTTACATTTGGTGGAGAGGGACTTGGATTTGTTTGGGATTGCATGATCCATGCATTCTTGGAGATGTCCATAGAAAGCATTTGTGAAGGATTCGGCATTGTGGGATGTGGTATCCACTGGCACAGTGGGCTTAAAGGATACCATCTCAGTCTTAAGAAGAGTGAAGTCTGCTTTTGAGAAGTTTTTCACTGTGGTCTTTTGTGCTGGGGTGGAGGTGGGATATGTATATCCAGGGTGATTAGTTTGTGGTCAGATCTCACTAGTGAGGGGTATACTTCCAGTGTGGAGCAGTTTGTCCCCATGTTTGTGATGATCAGGTCTAGTATATTATCTCCCCTAGTGGGAGAGGTGACTAGTTGTTCCAGTGCATTTGAATTTATGAATTCCAGGAACCTTTGGGCTAGGGTATTAGGGCTAGAATAATGTACCCAATCTATGTTTGGGTAGTTGAAGTCTCCCAGTATGATGGTATTTTGTGATACATTCATATCCTCCAATGTCTTCAGGAAGGCTGAATGGGGTTCTTGAGATTGGGAGGGTGGTCTGTAACATGCTACCAGTTGTATAGCAGTTTTGCCTATGGTTAGTTGCACCTGTATGGTCTCTGATGCTTCATGTGTTGCTACTAACCTGGAGGTGTGGGTGTCCTTTATGAATATGGACACTCCCCCTCCCTTTGTGGTTCGGCCTGGGTTTTGGGGCCAAAAAGCATGGTAGCGCTGGGGTGCTCTCAGGAGCCTTGAACTAGGTTTCAGTTACTGCACAGACGTCGATGTTCTCCATGCTGAGGAGTGCATCAAGTGCCTGCATCTTGAGATTTAGACTTCTGGCGTTGAGCAACATTACCCTTAATTTTTTTCCATTTTTGTTTTCTAAGGAGGTGGGTTTGTCTTTTGAGCCTCGCCTAAAAAAGGCACTATGGGGGTGGCAAGAGCCTTAGCCAATATCCGGAAGCCCAGTGGTGACAGGTGTAAGCCATCCCTTGCGAAGCAGCATGTCTTGTCCAACATATCATCCCAGGCAGACAGACATTGGATCCCCTTAGAATGACAACAGTACTTGAGCCAATTGTTAAAGCTGATCATCTTGTCTTTGTATTGTGGTATCATTCTTGGTGAGGGCAGGATGCTGCTCAGGGTCAGGGTCATACCAGCCTGGGCTACATAATCGGAGAGCTCCTCTATGTCTTTTTTCATGTAGTCCAGGGAGGTACATCACAGGTCATTCACACCAGCATGGACAATGACAGAGTCATATTTGTACTTGCTTTGGAGTGACCTGAGTGCTTGTGTTATGTGGCGGATCCTAGCTCCCGATAGACAGCTCACAGTCACCTTCTCCTTGTTCAGCCTGGTCAGTGGGACATCAGTGTGTCTGACTATGGAGTCACTTATTACTAGTGTATCAGGCAAGGTGTTTGGCCTTAAGGGCTGCGATTGGTCGACACACTGATTTATTGAAGTATGTGTTGCATGTGTTTTGTTTTGAGGTGGTGGATTTTTGGATGTCTGCTTTGGGAGCCTCTGTTGTTTTGGTAAGTTTTTTATTAGAGCCTCCGAGTATGTGTTTGTGTTTTTATGTGTTTGGTTTGCAGCGGCCTGATTTTGCAGAGACTTAATATTCATATTTCGAGGAAGCTTTGGGAGTGATTTTTATAGCCTCATCTTTAGACATTTTGGTATGATAGTAAAGGATTGTGGTGGAAATGTATGAATCTCACAGGGACATTTTTTAGGTGAGAGGATAGCATCCAAATTAAGCAGGTGTTTACACGTCTCACAGACCAAATTATTAGTGTAGAGTATAAGATCATTATCTGTGATAATAAAGCTGTTAATAAACTGCATTAGGAGTCTTATAGCAGAATGGCTGGTAAAATAGATGAAAGTAGCAGGCTGACTTCCCATCTTATACTGTGCACTGAGCAGGCAGGAAGGTATGATACAGAGGTGGACCTGCACTTTACCAGCCTAAGAGGAGGAGCTTCCCAGTTTGATCGTCATGTGATCATTAATATAACTAGATGAGAAGAGACTGAGATAAGCTTCCAAAGACAAATTATAGTAAGGGAGGGCAACTAAAGAGCCAATACGTACAAAAAAGTAACATAGGTTGGCTCGGTGATGCTCAATGTTTTGTTTTTTTCATGGGAGATGGATTTGGGGAAAAAAGCAGTAGTTTTTTTTTTTTGTAGGGTTGAGAATGAGTTGTGAGCTTTAAAGCCACATTTCAGTTGCTGTTAAAGCCTCCTGAGCAATAGATTCATAGAGCCTTGTGGTACACTGGTGATGACTAGGAGGTATGGAGAGAGGGTGGATTCTGCTGACAGAGATACACCTAATGAGGACATTTGAAGTAGAAGTTTGCTGTGACAAAATGTATCAAAGGTTTTAGACAAGTCTAGAAATAAGGAGTAGACTTGTTTGTCATTATCTCTAGATTTTTTGAGAGTATCTATATAGTTTAGAAGTGCAGTGTCAGTACTATGACAAAGATGGCAGCCACATTGTAGGAGTTCTTCCTGCAGATGATAGTTTAGCAATTGCTTCTGAATACATTTTTCAAGTATTTTGGAGAGGGGAATGAGATTGCTATAGGTCTAAAGTTAGTGATGTCTGTTGAATTTCTTCCTTTATGCAGAGGGATAATATGTGACTTTTTCCAGAGAGAGGGAAAGTGGCATTCCCGGATTGACCTATTTATAAGGATTAACACAAGGCAGGCAATGCTATCAGTTGCTGAAGTGAGTATGGTTTAAGTTTGTTTAAGAAAGTGGATGTGGTGATACGTACACACTGGGCCTGACTAAGATTAGATACTGGGGAATTCTTGGTTAGAGATGCTATACTATCTATGGAATAAGAGTTGAATTGTATTGTGGTTTCAACTGATGAGTTATTGGGAGAGGGGCTACAGATGAATTTATGACTGGGATGTAAAATTTCTTCAATGGCTGTCCAGAATTTCTTCAGGGCTTTGTTTACCATTTTTCTGAAAGTTATTATAGTATAGTTTTTTCTCTTCTTTATTTCTTTTTAATTATGATTGTAAAGTATTATAAAGCTTTCAAGATATTGTAATGTTTTATATTTTGAAAGTGTGTATGATTTTTGGCCTTTGTTCCTCAACTATTTTTGGCTTTGTCTAGAATTCTTGGAAAAAGAAGTTGAGAGGTATGCATCCATCCAGTTTGTTTACTGCTTTTCCTGCTGAGAGTTACAGATGGTAGCAAGTTGATTGGGGTAGTCCAGTCATCCCTATCCACTTGTGTATTTCTATTGAGATGCAAACGTGAACAGGATTATACTGATGTCAATGACTACCTTCTGATGGTCACATTTCATACCTCCCAGGTTGCCTATTAAACTAAACAAAAAGCTATTCTTATAGGAATATGAATACAGCTTAGAAATTCAGATATAACAATACAATGTTGAGAAATGTGCTTCAAAAATATGTGGGAAATCAGAATGACTCAAAATACACAAAACACGATATGCATTTACAAAACTAGAACTCCTGACAGTGGTTGCCAGTTTCTGTATGTCATGAAAGTGCTATAAGATGGCAACCCTAGCAGTGGCCTATTGACAGCAAGTTAACTCTTGATCTTTGTTCTCAACATTTATCATTGTTGCTGTATCCTCCATAAATTAATAGTCCAGTAATGATCATCGCTAAACTTATCACATTCTTTATATGAGTAATGTAATAATGTGCATGTATAATAAACGGAATTCATTTTTTCAGCAACATTTTAATTTAAAGTATTCTATAAGTTTAAATTCACAAACTCTCATTTAACATAGGTTTTTTTTGAAAGATGTATGACATTTTGTTGGAAAGAAGGTTTACCAAAACTTGCTTTAATAAAAGTAATCCAGCAAAAATAATCTATTTAACAGAAAACTGCTTTAAAAACAAAATACACATCAGTGGCTATGGGGGAGTGGAGTACAGATCATCCTAATCCTGCAAAGGAGGTCGTAACCCATGTACCCATTAAGCTATATAATCACCTTAATCTCCCATGAGAGAGTACTATATTTGGGAGGGGGGTAGATTTTCCACTGGAGCAATGTCGTTGTTGCTGGCTGCCACACTCTCCAGGACATACAAAAACAAAGCATCTTAGGAGAAAACTATAACACAGAATCCTTATACCGTCTTGCACAAATATGAAGAAAGAAAAACAAGTTTCAGGCAGTAAACTAATGGAGCCTTCAGCCAAGAGTACATATTTGGATAAATTGTTTTCTTTAGATTTAGACTTAAATCTATCATGCAACTATCTTTTTTTATATTAACCTCCCAAGTGTCACCAGTCTGTCTAACAGTATGTATTTAAAATCTACAATGGATTTGGAAGCTTGTTTTCAACAATATTTTTTGCATCTTAGTTTTTTACTTTACAGTTACTTTGTTTCAGGCACACAGATTATAGTACAAACATGGCTAGTAAAAAAAAAAATCTTAAATTAACATATATAGTTGCACATAGATCAGTATATTCTGTGCTGGGAGAGAATTAATATAACCAACTTATGCCTTCTAATTACCCACAGCTGATTTATAGCCCATGATTTATTTAATTTTATTTATTTATATTTTGTTACCTGGCTTACTCCTACTGAGCTGTGTCTGGATTCAAAGGAGACATGGGGAAAATCCTCCAAAATGTAACAATGGTCAAAATAAATAAAATAAATATCTGAAAGGGAAAACAAACAATTAACTTCTTTTTCTTCTTCTTTTGTCTTTTCCCATTAGGGGTCACAAATCAACTTACAGAAGCAATATGTAAAATATGGCAATGTCAGGTATCATACTTTTTAAAAAAGTAAAAAGCAAAAACAAAGGCATAAATTCAGATGTAATATATAGCTTGTATACCTGCACTAATGGTGCAGAGGAATACAGTTCCATCTATGGCTGAGGCAACCCGAGTATGAATAGCACAAGTATGTGTGTGTCCATCATTGAAGAAAGATGGAGGTGACATGCTCAAGTCATGTTCACATGGTCAGATTTCCCTGGTGATGACTTGGGAAACTGTAGTGTCTAAAGGTAGGCAAGATGTCCTGCTGAAGTCATATCCTTGTGGAAGCGAATGCCTGTTTAGCACAGATATCCGTTTAACATCTCACCCTTATGTGGTTACTGGGAGGCACTGGGTAGGAGAAAATGTGAAAAACAAAAATATTCCCTTGGCATTGGTATGGCACTGCTCCACGATGCCTCAATCTTCTTACTGATTCTGCACATTATCAAAATAAATCCTGGGGAGATTAAGAGGTTTCAGTTAGCCTGGTGACTGAACAGAGGATCCCACGGAAGTTAGGAGGTTTCAGTTAGCCTGGTGATTGAGCAGAGGATCCTGGTGAAGTTAGGAGGTTTCAGTTAGCCTGGTGATTGAGCAGAGGATCCTGGGAAATCAGGATGTTTCAGTTAGACTGGTGACTGAACAGAGGATCCCACGGAAGTTAAGAGGTTTCAGTTAGCCTGGTGATTGAGCAGAGGATCCTGGGGAAGTTAGGAGGTTTCAGTTAGCCTGGTGATTGAGCAGAGGATCCTGGGGAAGTTAGGAGGTTTTCGTTAGCCTGGTGATTGAGCAGAGGATCCTGGTGAAGTTAGGAGGTTTCAGTTAGCCTGGTGATTGAGCAGAGGATCCTGGTGAAGTTAGGAGGTTTCAGTTAGCCTGGTGATTGAGCAGAGGATCCTGGGGAAGTTAGGGCATTTCAGTTGGCCTGGTGATTGAGCAGAGGGTCCTGGGGAAGTTAGGAGGTTTCAGTTAGCCTGGTGATTGAGCAGAGGATCCTGGTGAAGTTAGGAGGTTTCAGTTAGCCTGGTGATTGAGCAGAGGATCCTGGTGAAGTTAGGGCATTTCAGTTAGCCTGGTGATTGAGCAGAGGATCCTGGTGAAGTTAGGAGGTTTCAGTTAGCCTGGTGATTGAGCAGAGGATCCTGGTGAAGTTAGGAGGTTTCAGTTAGCCTGGTGATTGAACAGAGGATCCTGGGGAAGTTAGGGCATTTCATTTAGCCTGGTGATTGAGCAGAGGATCCTGGGGAAGTTAGGAGGTTTCAGTTAGCCTGGTGATTGAGCAGAGGGACTAGGAGCAGCTGATGGTGATCTATAATGGTGCAAAAGAAAAAATATATTATGCACAGTTTGTGGTTTTCAGTTCTAGGTACTATTAAACAATAACAAACACTAATAGAAGTATTATATATACCCTTTATACTGTACAGGTATGGTCATTACTGTGTGGAAACGAACACACATAAGGAGAACTAGAGATGAAAACTAGAAATACGAACCTGGGATGTTTTTGTGACTTTAGCCCATGGGTGACTCCTGAATGTTTTGGTATGGTAGCTCACATGGACAAAATTAGAATAATCCTTATGTATAGAATGAAAGTAGTGAATCAGACAGGTGTTGTGAGTAAGAAATCTCCAGTGAATGTAAGGCCAGGTATGTATGGACTCAGTGCACAAATGCGGACAGGCATCATATGTACTATATGCCACTGGGGACTACTGTGATTCATAGCTAGGAATCTCACTAGCCCATAGTAATATAATAATACCTATTCCAATATTACGAAAAGCCCCCAGCAGCTGCTGGTACACCAGTGCATTGTGCTAGCTGCTCTTGTGCATAGGTTGGAAGGCATGTAACATGACAGCAGTACTCAGCACATAGATATAGAGCAGCTTGTCATGGCACATCATGCCTTACCATATAACTATGGGCATGCAGCACCGTAATGTGCTGACTTACACTACTACACTGGCCCCTGTTGTGTCTGACTGTGATTTATAAAAAAAACATACTCATTAGGCATGACAGCTGAACAGATTGATAATGAGGGGATCTGGTGCTGTGCAAGCTTCCACTGGCAGGAGTTCACCAGTATCAGAGTGTAGTGTGTGTGTGTGTGTGTGGGGGGGGGGGGGATTGACACGGTTGTGTGTGGCAGCAGGTTTGCCTGCACTGTAGGGGACTGTGTCACCACCAGAGGTTTCTCTGCCATGCAGCAGGGGTGCTGGGAGGTTTTTGGCTTTGTCAGCACTAGTATGTTGCTTGGTGCTGCCTGCAGAGCAACAGACTAATAGAGGAAAATGATCGCTGTGCCTACAAATAGTACGTCACTCTTTCATATGCATTTGGACTACCATAATTTACTCTCTTGGGACCTGCATATGCAACAATGGTGTGCCATTTAAGAGTTGTGCTTAATCTGTGGTGGGAGTGGGCTCATTAACACAAGGTATTGCTGCATTGGTCACTGTCACTGTGCTATGGAGCAGGACTATGCACATAGTCTGTTCCCACTGTGCATTGACTTTTATGAATAACAAAGGACTTTGTGTGCCATTTTATAGCCTACACAATATGCCTTTTTTCTGAGCTTGGTAGACATGCTTGTTGCCTCCCACTGTGCTTGTGTATTTAACGGTGATGTGATTTTTTGATTTGAACATTTATTTTGCAATCGTGATTTATTTCCTTTATGCCAAGCCTCATGATGCTGTATTTGTCATTAAAAGTGAAGTTATTATTACAGAATCAGGTTTAGTACTACCTTCTACAATTGTATTAGCTTTTATTTATGTAATTATACTCTCATGAGTACATTTGGTTATCCAGAACATCTTGCCCACTTTTATATCTGAGGAGAATTTGTTTTCCCTTAATTCTTTTGTTTCTGTGCCTGTCAATCATTAGTTATCCCCGATTTGGCTCAACCTCAGTTTTCAAAGCTGTTGATGGAAGGTGGGATGTATTGTTTCCATTCAGGCACCCATGATGGTTTGCATTTATGGTCTAACAGCCTTCTTGAGCAGGTAGACATATGACTAGCATCACCATAGGAGCCACAGTACCTTTCACTATAAACGTGCATTCTCCCATGATGCACCTGTTTGATGAATCTTACCACAAATTGGTGACTTGGTGAGCTGCACATACTCCCTTAGGTTGTAGGACATGTCTGTTCCCTCCCCCCAATACAGGCACACTATTTCTCCCTGCCAGTGCTGTCAAGTGCCTGTGCCTGGCTTGTATAACTGCAAAGAATAATCTGAAAAAAGTGTGTCCAGCACACAGCCCTGAGGGAAACTGTTAGTAACTTCCATAGGAGTAGACAGGAAACTCCCCACACTATTTACTTATGTTTTGTTGCTTAAACAGTGATTGATGTGCTGAATTATATTTGGATGGATAATTAGTCTTTTTAATTTGTCAGTTATTCCGTTATGTCGACTTATGTTGAATACCTTTGCAAGGCCAAAGTCAGCAACATGCACTGTCAGTCCCTCATCAAGTGCTGCTATTACAACTTCAAAGAAAGGTGCAAGAGTGAAAAGGTGCGACCGCTCCTTAACAAACCATAATATTCCATATGTAGCAAATACAAGTTACCCATGCAGAGCTGGGTAACCTTAATAACGACTCCATGATTTTCCATAGAATAGTAGTCAGGCTAATAGCCCTATGACTGCATAAATCTTCTACTCCTTCCCTTGTGAAATGGTACCAGAGCAGCCTGTCAACATAGATTGGGGCAAAACTGTAGCTTGGTCCTGGGAAGTTCCCATACTGGTGTAAAAAAAACAAACAAAAAAAAGTATGTCTTCCAAAAATTGAAAAAAAAAGTTATTTTGTGCTCCCATAACTATAACAGACTACTTGCTTTAACAAACATCTTGTAACAGTTACTATCACAGTCTGAGCTTCAGCCATAACTGTGAATGCAGTATTCACATTCATTTATGAAGCTGCGATATCTTCATGGCTTCATAAATCATTGCTGCTACTGCACTTACTCCCATTGGTACTTGAAGACTGTCACCCCTGACAACCTGCATCCGGGGCAACTTCCCACTTTGCCCTACTCAAGTTACAACTCTTATTATGGATGCATTTGTCAAGAGACTAACATTTTGCTTTCATGACTGATAGAGAATTAGTTAAGTTTCCTTGATTCCATATATGAAACCGCAAAGTATGCTATCTAGTCTTGTAGATCTTGAATATTTATTTTTATTTATGGCAGCAGTTATTTATAATTTAATAAATGATGCCTCCCTTTGCCTGTATAGCAGTCTGACATATTTTCTTGTTTATTATGAAGTTTGGACCAAGTTTTACTGGAAGAATATTCACTCTGCCCTGGAGATGAGTGATCACTTTTTTTATATGCTGCGTTCACAAATTTCTAATTCCATTTTCTGGTACAGTTAAAGAAAACTTCTTGCAGCATTTAGTCTTTGAGATAAACCTGATTTCATAGTTAGATTTGAAAGACTGCTGTACTTTATTTAGTCTTGACTCTTTTTTTTTTTTTTTTTAATTTTGCTATCGGTCATTTCTTAACATAAATTTTATACATCTTATTGCTTTTTTTGATAGCATTTTTTTGCTGACTGTATCTGTATATTTATGCCTTATGTGTTTTTATGAATACAGAACTTAAAATCATAGAACTCGCCAAAAGTATCCTATGCATACTTAATTGGGTCATTGAGGACTGCATCCCAGTCTGTTTTCATAAGTATGTCATTTACTGTCTCACAATTTCCATTGTTAAAGTCCGGGAAGAATGATTTGTTAATGATTCAGTTTTATTTTACTTTTAGTTAAAAGATGATGGTATAATGATCTATATTACAGAGGGTATAACCATGGGAGGAGAAAGAGAAAAAACATAGGTATGTCACCTCAATTAGGTAAAAACATAGGTATGTCACCTCCATTAGGTAAAACATAGCTATGTCACCTCAGATAGGTAAAAACATAGCTATGTCACCTCCATTAGGTTCATAGGTTCATACTAGGCTATCTGCCCTAGGGCATTTATAAGCCTAGCCAGAGTGTGTTTGGCTTTCGCCACCCATAGCTATGTCACCTCAGTTAGGTAAAAACATAGCTATGTCACCTCCATTAGGTAAAAACATAGCTATGTCACCTCAGTTAGATTTTGTACAATTTGGTCCACGTTGTTTTAATTGACGTATTCAATTAATATTTGTCACCACCTTTTTTCTAGAGTTTTCTAGATCATGTGGGGTATGTATGGAATTTTGTGGAGGATTTTTTTCATTGGTTGAGAGTTTATTTCCATTATTAACTTTCCCTTGTTAATACTACAAATTTTCTGTGCTACTCGTGTCTGCAGGTCTGACTGTGATGAAAGTGTTCTGTTCACCTTTTTTGCTTGTTATTTTTTTCCCATTATTTATTTGCTTATGATTTGCTATTTTTTTCTTTGCATATCTTATTTTATAAGGTCTTAAATAACAAGGGACTCAAAACTAATTATTTTAGGACTACCACGAATAGTTCTCTAGGATGTGATCCATAATCCTTTAAGTCCAAGAAGTACAGTCTAACTATTAAGTAACTACTCGAGCACCTAATTTGGATACTTATGAGGCAAAATATACCCAAAGCTGTGCTTACAGTACAACACTCACAAAATGAAATATTTTGAAAAATCCAGGAAGGCAGCAATGGTATCAGAGGCTTTGTATACTGTGTGTGACATCCATTACTGCTTTCATGGTGAAGTTTAAAACAATAATAAACCTCTGCTACAAAGTTCTAACCTCCAAATAACATGATGGTTAGTGTGTGGACAAGTCTGGCCTGTATTCTGCACAAAGGTTTCTGTAGTGAAATAGGGAAAATTCATTCACAGATGAAAGCATATTTTCTTTTTTCATAGATACCACATAAATTAATTTAAATTGACAAAGGAATGTATGTTACAAGACAAGAAATAAAGGTTGGGAAAACTAATCAAAATTAGTGGTGGAATTATCTATTCCAACCAACCTTATATATGCTTTTGACATATTTTCTTTTGGAAATGCATTCAGAACACCTTTCTCAATAAACAGCTTTAAAGTAAAGTTGGTAAAGATCTACAGTTTGTACATTTGATGTGTTGTAAACATGACCATCAAGAAGAGACCTCTCAAACATTTAACAAAAAAAAAATCTGTTAAAGGTTGCAGATTATTAATACTGATGCTATTAAAGAATACCTCAGAATTAACTACCTTCTTTATTTTGTTAATTCACAAAAGAAAACCTCAGAATTAACTAACTACCTTCTTTGTTTTATTAATTCACAAAAAGAAAACCATCTCTGTGATGTATTATTTTTTGCAAGAACTGCAACTTTTAAACCAATATTTCATTTTTACTTTCTTAAAATAATTTTAAGCAGTTATTTTAAGTAGCTAACATGGTATACAATAACTACTTTCATTGTAAGATTTTTGTTTCCCATTTTTGTTATGCTAGACTTCAGTGAGTACTAAGTGGATGAGATTTAGAATGGCATTCATACTCGTGTTTACGTACAGTGGGGTTTTGTGCCAGCTGCAGATAGATGCAGTTCAGGCACCATTCACAGATAGTAGCCACGCTTAAGTGCAGCCTGTTTAGTATGTTTTGGAGGAATGTATGCAAATGAGGCAGTAATGACACATAAATGAGAACTGATTAAAAATTTTGTGACTATCTTATGTAAATATGGCAACTTTCCCACCTCTCTGTGAGTCATGGTTGCTTTTTTATGTGCATTGGTGCTGAGTGCAAAAGGCTTACAAAAGGCGAAGTTGCAGTTTGCAAATGAAGATGCTTACTGTTACTACTAGCGTAGCTACTTCCTAGTGTGAGCTGCCTGCCTTGGCCATGTCAAAGTTGCAGGTGCCCAGTGGTGCTTATCAGGCAGAAGTGCACAGATATAGGCAAAGATTGAGCCATTTTAGTTTTACTGCTTAAAACATTTTTGATAGATTTAGAGTGGACAATGGTATAGTATGGGCTTCAGGGAGTGTGTATATATGGTTCTCAGACGAGGATTGGGGGGTATGCATGGTCTTCTTATACCTATGGATATTAGAATATGTATAGCTCTCACTAAACTTGATATGGGAACCTTCCAGAGACAAACTGGGGACATGCCAGGTATCTCACAGGCCTCTGCCAAGAGGATGCTTTAGCAATTCATCCACAAACTTTTAGATCATGTGAATCAGGTATGTTTATCTGTCAGTGTTGCCTCAGGACTGAGCCAGGATCCTGAATGCTTTCTACAGAATGGTATACTTTCCTGAGGTGCTGGGTGGAATAGATTATTTGCATGTTGCCATTATGACACCATCTAGATCACAGGGGGAGGTATTGGAACAGGAAAGGCTACCGTTTCATCAGCTGCCAGGTATAGTGTGTGATGCATGGGGGTGCTTCACTATTGTGTTGACTCAGCATTGTGGCAATACCCATGATTTTCACATCCGGCACACAAGCTCACTGAATTGCCTCTTTCTGCATACTAAGTGCAGACTTTTCTTACTGCTCTCTTTAGGTACATTTTTTTGAAAATGTATTGCTTATTAATAACCCTCCTTTTCTTTTGTGCAGCTCCTCCCTTGTTTGTTTTGCAGGTGAAATGGGCTACCCACTGGAACCCTGCATAATGACACCAGTCTGTAATCATAGGAGAGCTGCTGAGGAGAGCTTCAACATCATCCTGTTCTGGACACGGATTGTCATCAAGTAAGTATTTTGCAATCTAAAAGCCTGTTTCCATTGCCTGGATGAGTCTAGAAGTGCCCTTCAGTATGGCCCTGCTACAAGCACTGAGGCTGCTTACTGCTTGTTGCATTATGCACAACATGATAATGTATTGGTCTGGGGCAAAACTACCCCACGATGGCAGTACAGCTCCTACTGTCATTCCTAACATCAGTGGTGATGACAGTGATGGTGGCCAACCGGTGGCAGTAGTACAGGATGCTATGCAGCAGGCGACTGCATTGTACATGGCTATGCAGGCAAAGATGTGGCATTTAGTTAACAACTATGGGACATGGCCTTCACTTAGTGAAAATGAAATAACAAAATTCACATAAATAATACTTGATGCATGCAGTGTTTTATGTGGGCTATGGTACGGCCAAATTACACTGCATCAGACAATTTTTCCTCATATTTAAGTGTTCTTTTTCAAGTAGATTTTGGAATGATTTATTACACAATGTATTGGCAGCATAGTTTCCCTGTCATGCTTAACTGTCAAGTGTTAGCTGTATGGTTAATGCAAAAGGCATAGAGAATTTTGAAGATGTTAAATTATGCACACTTTTTGATATGCTGCTCATATTAACTTCTTCAGAAGTAATTTCTAGTTTTACCAGTGGTGGCGCAGCATTTATGTGTATGTGAAAGGAGTTCTGGTCAGATGGAAATTAGTAATTGCAAAGATGGTGTATTGCTGCATGTACAGGTGCAGTTTTTTCACTTCAGAGAGTACAGCACAGTATAATGTGTACACTGATACCAGAAAGGAAAAGTTCTGTTTTACTTTTTTGTGTGTTGTTGCCTCTTTATTGTATTTTTCAGATACAACAATTACAGCATGCTCTGCAAGGTGACTACTGCATGAGTACCCGCTGTTTGTCATATTTAAGACTGATTTTAATCTTACTTATGTCCTCTATGCCTCCTGTTGGCTATGATGCGTGAGTGCATGTTAAATGACACTGTACATCATTTCTGACTGTTGTAATGCTTCTCAACACCTAATGGCTGAGTCAGAGTTTTATGTATAATAATCATCATATGTACAGAACTGAGGGGTAAGTGATAACAGTGCTAGGATTACTGGAAGGATTACAAAGAAAGCTGTAATAATACATGCATCATACTATTGTTAAATGGCCCCATGCACTGACCTTTGTATTGTATGAAAAGTTAAACTCTGGATACAGATTAAAACATTTTTTTATTTTATGTTTCTTTTGTTTTGTACTGTGCTGTCACAGCTCCCCAGATTTAATGAAGAGTTGTACATGGACATTCCTGTCAAAACATTGCCTGTTAGGGGAATACTGCCTTGTATTGTTTGAGGTCTGTAACATGACTTACATATGTAAGGTGTCATGCACAATGTTCCCTAAGGAGATTGCAGGTGATGGTCCCATGGATTGTGAGCAGGTGCTACATAGGTGCACTGAGTGCAAGCTGTCTTAAAAGATCTTGGAAAGGTGTGTGTGGGCACGCATGCTGGCACTTAACAAAGGTAGCAGAAAAAAAACAGTCTTTATGTGCATATGGCTTCCATTACACATATCTGCATCAGTTTTTAATGCATTTTACACCACTAAAGATAAGCAAATGTGCTGTGGGTATTTACGTGTAGGAATTAGATTTTCCATAATCAGCACCATTCTTTTTCCCTTAGCTGCTTTGCATTCAGGAGCAGCAGTGCCTTTTACCAATTGTCCTAATGCTTTTGCAAATTGTAGAACTATTAATACCACCCACACACAAACTCAGTCATTCAAATTCACTGATGTTGAACTCAATTAATCAGTGTTTCCTTTAGAAAAATCACTGTCAGCAAAATTTCTATTTGCATGCGTGCTTTTTTGCCACGGTTATGTAATTAGCATTTAAAGTTAGGTAGGCCATTGCCCAAAAATCTTTTTACAAGCTTTTGCCATTTATTTATTTATTGTCCTGTTGAACCTTCCTCTAGATGGAACTTATAGAAACATAGCAGAAGGTTTTTTTTAACCAAATCTCTGTTCTTCTGGTAAACCACAACTTCTTTACTTTCTTTGTTTCAACAGTGACAGAGGAATTTAATACCTAATACCCAAAACAGCAATGGCAAAACAGTCAACTTCAACAGCTACAGATTTTGGGTTCCTATTACCAAACTGAAGAGGCTAAACATCAAACGGCCTTAACATCGGAAATGCCGTTCAACGATCTGCTTTTTGTGAGATCGCAGTATAGTGAAGATCGCAATATTTGCCCTTACCTAACTGTAGTGCGATCTCGGAGTTGGTATATATAATTAGCGGGGGGTGTGGGGGGCACAGCCCCCTACAAATGTGACTTCAAGGTCTGGCATTTTCGGCCTTTAGGTCGTTCGATGTTTAGTGTCTTCGGTGTTCTAATATAGACCCCAGATTTTAAAGTGTATACAGGACACTGATTGATTCTAGCTTATTTTGCCTACGTTAAGTTAAAATATTTTTGATTCTCAGTGAACAAAGCACCTTTCTTCAACAAAATTAATCTGACCAGCTAATATACCCTAGATTTTTATGTTATTTTATTTTACTTATTTTTATTTCAAAGCTGGTGTATTGCAATGTGTAGAGGTGCACAGGTCTCATTTTAGAGAGGGTGGGGCAATAACCATCTGGACCATTTTCAGGTTTGGCCTGAGACTAAGTACAATGACATGAGTCATACATTAAATCATAGACACACAAGCATTTAGTTACACCAAATATGAATGAGTCACTGTAAAGCAGTATATTCAAAAGTTGCTCAGAGACATTTCTATATGGAACATGGACTTAAGTCAAGAGACAAATGCAAACACTTATCAACTATTCCAATATTTTCAGTTTTAGAAAACAAAAGAAAAAGGGTAGAAACAAAAAAAGAATGTGAATGTTTTTATCACTTCTACTTAATGCGGAGTAGATATACCAAAATGTAATTAGTTTATCCCAGAAGATATGTTATGATGAGGACTGGGGTTTGGTGTTTCTTCAACATGACTGAGTTAGGTTATACCACTGTTGTTAAAGCATTTGTAGGAAGCATCTTTGAATAATAATTTTTTTTAAGGCTGACCCTAAATATGGAGTAGGAGGGTGACTTGAAATAATTCCCAGGTGTTTAGATCCATGACTGAGAAACTATAGTCTGTTCTGTGAAGTTTAGTTGTGGTTGTACAAAATGAGGGTATGGATGAAGGAAGCGATGTAACATTGTAGGCAGAGGTTCACTGAATAAGATTATGTTTGAAGAAATGGAAAGGATCCATGTTTACTAATATAAAAAAGAGTGAACTTAGATGTAGTCTAATTATGTGCTGTATTGGTGGCCATTTAGCTTTTGAGTTTTTGGTAGTAGTTGTCCAGTCTTGGGGCTGGAGTAATGAACCTACATATGTTGTTGGTTATAATTTGTTGATCTAGGAAGGCCTTCTTTGAAGCAGAAGCTATAATAGGTATCTCAGCTTTTATATGGGCAAGGAGTACTCTTTTACCAATTGACACCCTGTCTTCTGGAGATATAAACTGAGATTTGTTCTTTGCCCAGAACAGGAATATATTAATTTTAGCCTTAGTATTGGAAATTAAGTTATTTATCTAACCAGATGCCTAACCATTTGAAGTGATTGGTGGTTTCTGGTGCTGTTTGGTACTTGTAGGGTAAACTCCTAGGGGTAGGGGCAGAAAGTTTTGTTGGATCCTAAAATCATTGCTTGCTTTTAGTGTGTGTGTTTAGAATGACTTTCTATATATTATTCAATAGCAACAAACTAAATGAATCCACACACCAACGAAAAACCTCCAAATTCCAGAGTAACAAAGAAGTCCGCACGTACAGGAACCTTAACGCAATTTTATTAAGTCTTGAGTGTATTATTTTAATAAAATTGCGTTAAGGTTCCTGTACGTGCGGACTTCTTTGTTACTCTGGAATTTGGAGATATATTATTCAATAAGTTAGTTGTTGGGGGTCTTCATCATGATCTGTTTTTAATCATTTTATGCCAGTAAATGTGTAGAAAGGATGGCCAGCAAGGCAGGATAAGAAGTCCAAAAGTTTTTTATTTGTGGGTTAAGCACTTTTGTCTGAAATCACAGACTTCATCAGAATGCATTATTTACATCAGTGTCAGCCATTTTATAACCAGTTCATGTCATATGACTTCCCTCCATCCATCCGTCCATCCATCCATCCACAACCACTTTTTCCCATTTTTGCACATGGGATCGGGGTGTCACTTAAACAGTGACAATCATCTAGACCCAAATGTTACACCAACAGATGGTCAGCTCTGCCACAATCATTCTTCTACACCACACACTCATATGCATACTCACACTTATGGCCAATTTAGAGTTTCCAGTCCAACTACTGCATGACTTTGAAATGTGGGAGTAACCCAGAGCACCAGGATGAAACCCACCCGAACACAGTGAGGACATGCAGACTCTGCACAGAAGGCACCCCAGCTGAGAATCAAAACAGGGAACCTCTTGTTGTGAGGTGACAAAACTATTAGCTGTGCCACTGTGCTGCCCTTCATGTCATGTCATATGATGTGCTGAGTCAAAATATTGAACAACCAGTACACCAAAAACTGTTGTATAAACCAAGGTTAAAAATGTTGTAAAATACAACTGATCAGTTACAAATATATCTATATCACAATTAACCACAGTTAAGCCATTGTTATTATTCTAAGTAATGAAGTGTCTAAACAATATTTGTTCTTTTTCTTAAAAGACACATAATGTTAGATGCTTAATTAAACCTTGGTAAAATATGGGCTGCAAAATGCACTTGCCACCATAGCTCCCTACATTCTAAAATGTTCTTCTACCAACCTGAAAAAGGCAAGATAAAAATGTTTTCCAAAACCAAAAATAAAAACTTTGAAAATTGTTACAAATCTGGCCGTGGCATGCAAGGGTATTTTTAAAGTTCTTATTCCTAATGGCATATTCATGTTCATAAACCCATTCCCTCAGGAGCCTCTCCATTTTGCCAACATAAAATGCCCTACATGTAGAACATGTTGGAGAGTATACCACAGCTCTAGTGCTGCAGTTAGTCCTTGGTAGGGTGTAATGCTCAAAATTCTTCTGACCGACTTGAAGTGTCAGTTTGTCAAAAATTAATTGAAAAAATTACAAGAGTTACATTTTCATGTACCACTCACCTTGATGTCTTTTTTGTGACTGTGTTTCAACACCATTTTTATATTTTTTTGCTCGTTTAAAGGAGTAAACAGGGGATGCCCCCACCACTTCTCTTATATTTTCAAAGTGATTAAAGGTTCCCCAATTTTCCTTAAATATGTCCTTCACATACTTGACCCCATTGATATAGATACAAATAACATTTTGCTTTCTACTTTGTTTTTTGTCTCCACTGTCATGAGATTTCACTACCCCACATTTTAGAATAGGATAAATCTATCAGTTCTGCCCTGGGTAACATTCCTTTTAATGTCTTCAAGAAGATTCCTGGCATACCTCATCTCCAAAAATAAATCTACTAAATAATCCATCTGTAGGTAAAAAAAAATAACAGTTTCTTCCAAGATAAGTCTGGAAATCCATACCATATGACCTTTTACTACACTGTTTTTTGTTTGTAGGGATGATTACTTTTCAAATGTAAATAACTTTTGAAAAAAGTCTCTTTCCTAAATATGTTCAAAGAAAAACAACCTCATTTTTGTTTTTATATAAATGAATATACAAAAAAATCAATGCTGTCGAATGAATAATTATAAGTGAACTTTAAAAACTTTGTGGTGGAATTTCTAAACTCAACAAATACCTCTAAAGTTGATAGGGACACATTCCAAATCATAAAGATATCACCCAGGAATCTAAGATATATATGCCAATTGGCATTGGGGTATATGTGGCTGCCATTGACACCCCTTGTGACTGATGGTAAATTCCCCATCAAACTTAAAAACATCGTACCTCAGTACAAAGTCCAGGGCCTCAATTAGCATCCCAGTGTCTGAACTGGAAAAGGTGTAAGTTCAAATAACATTTTCTGAAACCAATTGATTCCATGTGAGTGCTGAATTATAGAAATAAATCACTGATGTCCATGGTAACAAACATCACAAAAACAAATGTGTATTTCTAATAATTTCCAAAAAGTGCCAAGAATCCCTTAGTATGTGAGGACTAGAAAGCAATATATTTTTCAATTTAGAATCAATGAACTTTGCTAGGTGTTCAGTTTTTGAGCTACTTGCAGCAACGATGAGTCTTAAAAGTGGGGGGGGGGGGGGTCAATGAGGTTTTTATGAACTTTTGGAATGCCAAAAATACTTGGCATTTTGGGTTTGTCAGCCTTTAGGTACTGAAACAGACTTTCATTAATTCTCCACTCCATCAATAGATTTTCTAACTATAGCTCAATTTTATGATTATAAACATTAATTTCATTTACAGAAATACATTCATAAGTACCTGGTGCACTCAACAGGTTCAACATATGTGCTACATTGTCAATGTGTAACACCAAAACAACCCCTCCACCCTTGTCCGGTTTGATAACCATGTTAGTGGTATTGGAGGCCAAATCATTAAAAATCCTCCATTCTTCACTAGATACACTGAAATGACATTTAAATTTACCACCTTCAAAAACAACACTAAGGCTCTTTCCACACTGTTTTTCAAAGATAATACCGGATGGCGGGGGGGGGGGGGTTGTAGGTACTTTTCCTCCTCAAAGACTGAGTGATTACCAAAACATTCAGATCATTAAACATTAAGGTAAAATTTAAGTTTTGAACAAATAATTTCAAATCTAACAGAATTCCAACTAAATCTACATGATAGGATGGAAAAAATGCAAAACCTCACCAATACAGGCTGTAGTGAGCTTCTATAGGCCATTTCAGTGTAGTTACAAATCTTAAAATTCATTTGGTCAGAAATTTGCACAATACCTGAAAATTCAAGTTCTACTCTCTTCTCCACTGAGCTTGTCTTTATCCCCTCTCCTCCTTTTCTTCGGAGGGGACAAAGTTTTTTCTTGGATTGTTGACCAGATGAGGAAGGAAAATCCCTACCAGGTGAATTGTAAATCTCCTCAACCTCTACTTCACCAGCCTCTTATCTGGAGGAATTGATCAAAAAGGATACTGGCACAAGCGGATCAAAACCATTATCGTCAGTGGGACTAAAATTCCCATAGGATTGTACGCAAGTCTTAGTGCACTAGATGCTGACCCAGCGGGTGTAGGATATGCCTCTCCCTCCTTATAAGCCACATGGTCAAACCTCAATGTTTTATGCTAATGATTCCCATTGTTCTGAGCAAAAATGTCCACTTTTTAAAACATGGATTTGTAATTGTTGAGATATTGGTCAAACCACAAGTTCTGAGCAATCAAATTGTTTAAACTTGTAAGTTCAGCATTTAAACTGACAAGTTGGTTGTCACTGCCTTTAATAATAAGCTCCATTAGCTGGGACTCAGCTTTGCCAAACAGTGAAATAACCAGAAACCTCTCACAGTACCATTAGGGAACTTCCAAGTTTGTATTCTCTTTGGGACTAACTTGTCCTTGAAGCATTGTTTCAAATAAGCATTGCCAAACTGAAGAGAATGCTGTTTGAAC
The DNA here is from genome assembly GCF_019279795.1 of Protopterus annectens. Classification (NCBI taxonomy): domain Eukaryota; kingdom Metazoa; phylum Chordata; order Ceratodontiformes; family Protopteridae; genus Protopterus; species Protopterus annectens. The sequence goes on from NC_056745.1 coordinate 229,378,854, forward strand.
AAAAGTTTTCATCCTTTTCAGTTGTGTACTGAGTGTACCTCAGGGGGTGTCAACACATCTGTGTTCAACCATACATCAAAAATCCTGGTAGCTATAATTGAAACCTGCTTTCTCACATCCCTCTTTATTTCATATGCCCTGCAGAGCAAGGTTGTCCAAACCAGGGGGTCTGAAAATTACCAGCACCATTAGAACAGTTACCAACCACGTCAGTAACTTTCTCCACCAAACTAGAACAACCTGCTGACTGTTCGGTTAGAAGTTAAACCAACCTGGTTAGGTTCCCAATTATTTCATTGATATTGCTACTGTGAGTTTCGATAGTTTGTGAAAAAAATATTCTGCAAACCCTTATTTCCCAGTATAGTTGGAAATCCACCTAAAGCAGAAAACAAATACATAGAAAGGATACACCTGTATCCTGCCTTGCTGGTTGGACAAATAAAAAAACCTTTGGAGTTTTTATCCTGCCTTGCCGGTCATCCTTTCTATACATTTAGTTTGCTATTGACGTTTTTTTTTTTTGACTGGATGGAATTCCCTGATTTGGGTGTTTTTGTGTGGATTTATTTTATGTAAGGAGCTAGACATGTAGATCAACATGTCATCAGTGTAAAAGATGGCAGGAATTTAGGTAGGATATTTAACAGCCCATTTACAGATATGTAATATAATAATACTAGTGAAAGGATGGGCTCCTTGGGATGGCTTTGATGAGGTGTAGAAGTTGAGGGTAATGTAGCAATTTGGACTGCACCATTCCTGTTTATTAATACATTTTTGAGTGAGATGAGGCTTGAGTGCTTAAACCAGACTGAATAAATGAGTTAAGGAAGAGAGTATATGTTATTGGGTCAAAAACCTTGGTCAGATCAACAAATGAACCCTGTTAAGTTGTCCTTGCCTATGTTTTGAAGGATGTCATCTGAAAAGATGTATAAAGCAGCCATGGTGCTTTGCGCTTATCATAAGACAGGATTCTATCATTAAATAAATATTGACACAGCTCAGAGTATATATTTTTTCTGGTCTACTTCACTTCGTCAAACTCAGTAATCATCGAACACCTCTTTGTCGAACTCTGTTTGTCAAAGTTTTCATTCGTCGAAAGATCGCTTCTGTAAACTTTTTCCCATGGTAAGTAACCAGTGGCCCATTATCACGAATTTGCCCTTTTCCCCAGTGTAGTGCGATCTTGAAGTTGGTATATTTAGTTGGGGGGGGGTGGGTTTTAAATATCCTGCTGTTGTTGTGCTTGGTAGGTTGGCCCATTGGTTACTTACCCTGGGAAATAGTTTCACTGAAATGATCATTCAACAGATTAAGATTCAACAAATAGGGTTCAATGAAGAGGTGTCCTACAATTAGTGCTTTTGACAAAGTGATATAGACTCCATTTTTTTCTTATATTTTACATGGGGTTGATGGAACAGAGATTATTCTAAAGTCATTGCTAATGGTTGGTTTAAGAATATTAGGGATGCATTTCATAATACCTTGTTTCCAATTATCTGGGATAATGTTTTGAGAGAGATGCAACTTGTAAAACATTCTGAGAGGTTGTAGAGTGTTCTTTTCCAGAGAAAAAATAATCAAGGATGTAGAGCATCTGAAGTTGTTAAAGAATCAGATGTGGTTTTGTCAATAATAATTTGTCTGAGTATCAGCTGTTATAATAGTTTTAAAGTAGAAAAGAGGATAAAGAGGGTGAAGTTCAGTTGCTAGGGCAGACTGGGTGTGGCCTGTAGTAATAGTAGTCAAGGGGAGACGTGAAAATTCTTGGAATTTCTTAATGTAAACAAGCAAATCAGGCGGCTAATCAAGTCTACCAAATGCAAATTTGTGGTAAAAATAGCATCCCAGGCCAAAGACAATCACAAGACCTTAGGTTCATAGGTGTGTACTAGGCTAATGGCCTTGGGGCCTATACAAGCCTAGCCCATAGGATTATCTTGACATCGTGCCACCTGACTTTAGTTCCCAGTGCCTCTGTCGAGTAAAGCCACTGGAGTGATCCCTAGGGTGAATTTTCTATTTCCCATCCACTCATCAAGATTTCTCTTGAAGAGGGCCAGTGAGGTGCTCTGCTTGACATGTATGGAAAGTCTATTCCAGAGCATGGGCAGTCTCTGGGTTATAAATCTGTCCCTCCACCATGTTCTGTTGATCATGGTAATGAGGTTGAGGTCTCTGGTGCGTGTGGTGTGGAGGGATTGGGATTTCTTTAGATGTAGCATTTCTAACAGAGCTGGGTCAGACATGGCTTTATAAGTCAAGCAGAGATCACTCTAAGTAGGCGATATGAGACAGGGAATAGTTGGAGTTGTTTTAGTCTGTCCATATAGGACAAATGTTTAAGGCCTAGGATCCTCTTTGTGAGGTACTTTTGCAGCCTCTCCAGTTGTTGCAGGTGTTTAGTGAGGTACATGCCAAATGGGGCATTGCACTCAATGACTGGCCTAATGAGGGAACAATAGTGGGAGACAATGGCTTCTTTCTTCCTGGATGCAAAACCCTTAGTAATGAGATGTGCCACATAGAAGGACTTTATGATCATAGTGACAATGTGGTGGTCAAAAGAAAGGTTCCTTCTTCAACTATGTCTGCAACCTCAAAGGTAATACACAACAATGTGCTAAATCAATTGTAAATGGAGCCACCTATTATGAGTCAAATGATATAGCAAATATACTGGCTGACAAATTTAGCTCCAGTTTTACCCCCCTCTGTCCTCCCAGACATCCCTCTGGTAATACCCTCAATCATGACTCCCTCAATTATCACTGGGGAACAGGTCCTCAGTTCACTTTCTAAGACCAAGAACACTGCACTGATGGGCCCCGATAATATCCCAGGATGCCATCTTAATAGCATGAAACATGACCTATGAGGACCACTAGACTCACTATTTAACAAATGCCACCAAATAGGCTTCATGCCAAGTGAATGAGGACTGCAGCTGTCATTCCTCTGCACAAGGGCAGGCTATCTGTGGACTTGTGTAACTACAGACCTGTATGTCTGACTAGTCTCATATGCAAAGCAATGGAGAATTATCATGAAAATGATAAACAACGACAGAGGAAACCTTCAGACACTGGATCCAGCCCAGTTTGGTTTCATTAAGGGCAAGTCAAGTCAACTCAACCTGTAGGTCTTCATTGAGTAGGTCACCAAAGCAATTAACAAAGGCAAAATGGTGTATACTACCTATCTTAACCTGGCCAAAGCATTTGATGCAATACCTCACTTTAGCATTGTAAACAAACTCTCAAAATTAGGTATAAACCCTTTTGTCTCACAATGGATAACCAGCTGGCATACAGCTAGGACCCAAGAAGTTAGGATAGTGGAGTCTGCTTCAAGAAAGAGGCCAATCACTATCAGAGTCAATCAGGGCTCCATGCTGAAACCGCTCCTTTTTGGTATCTACTTCTCTGAAGTCAATGCCAATATCATAGGCATCTGGCTGACCAAGACTGCAGATGACTGCAAACTAGATACAGAAACAGCATTCATAAAAGACACAAATACCCTCCAAGAAGGCCAGCCACAGACTAATAATGATGCCAGAGTCATGGTCTAAACCTCAGTGCCAAAAGAATGCATAATAATATCTGTTGGGAAGATGGCTACCCTGGAAATTACCACATTGATAATACACCCTTAAGAGCATTCCCAGTGGTCAGGGATTTGGGAGCACATGTAGACAGTAACCTGACCTTTGACCATTATGCATTTATGATAGTAAGGAAATCATTCTGTGCTGCACAAATTATATGCAAGGTATGGCATCTTGATCCAAGGATGTTATTGTCCTGCTGTACTCAGCCTACATCAGAGAAATGCTCCTTTTGGTATGTACTTGAGCAGGCATATACTGGAGAATTCACAGAGCTTAATCACAAAAAGAATACAGTTCCTGAACAACATATCTTAAGTGTACTGCCTCATTGCTGTATCCCTCTATTCAATCTCCTACATTCTGCTGAGTGGTGATCTATACCTGGCCTACAAAACATCCTCTGATCCCACTTTGATTGACCTGTTGCACATCTACAAAACAAATTCAATCAGAATTATTTGATCTAGCAACCTAAACCTCATCCGTAACATAAACAGGACATGTTGAAGGGGCAGGTGTGTGTCTCAGAGATTACCCCTTCTCTGGAACAGGCTTCCCATCCATTCAAAGCAGAGTTCTTCCTTAACCCAATTCAGCTGTAACTTGGACCAGTGGATGAGGAACTGGAAATTTACCTCTGGTCTGGCCCCTATGCCTTTGCATCTGTAAATGCTTGATCACCTAATACTCATGCTTACATATACCCCTCAAAATAATCCTAGGGTATCAAAACTTCTCAGTTACATTTAGGAAGCATGGCTAGGCTTAAGTAGGCCTCTTGGAGCTGTTAGCCTAGTAATCACCTTTGAACCTATAAACCTATTAAGAAGTGTGTTGTGGATTATTTTCCCAATATTAATGTATTTTAGAGGAAGAGCATCATGCAACACAATACACAAAGTTCCAGAAGTGTTTTTGTTTGTTTAGGAGAGCTTTTTTATAAGATTTGACGTACATGGCTTTGTGCCTTCTGTTGGCCTTTTTGCATAAGTTTATAAAGAGTATAAAATTGTGTTTGTTTTCAGGGGAGGGGGACATTTCCCATTGTTTCCATGTAGTATCTTTGAGTTTGATAGTGAAGCAAGTCTTTGGTTAGTTATTGTTTTTTTAACACCTTTATTAAATCATCACTTAAAATATAGGCAAACATGCATTAACCGAAAAGAAAATAAACCATATTATCATTTTTCCATTTGCATACATTATGTATTACGTATATTTTCTTTCTTTGCAATCATCATCAGTCCAACATTACATAATTTGCTGAATTCCTACCTTCCCTTAAACCTCACACCTTCTCCTCCTGAACATTATTCTGCATGTATTGTTTCACAGTTTCCATTTATATGGAATCTACTCCTTCCCTTTTCTAAAGTTCTTTAACCTCTTTTATAACACTCAGTACTACAAATACAGTTGCTTTAGACTTTGATTTCCATTTTCTAGTAATTGCTTTTTTGGGCAGCTAACATAATTAAACGTAATAAGGCCTTACTATGCCTAGACAATTCAGATCCTTTATCCCAGCTCAAAAAATCAATTATCTGGCTTTTATGGGTTGCATCATTTTAGGAAAGTGTTTACTGTGTTAGCAAAGAAGTGGGTTAGTCAGAGTGTAGGTTTCTAGTATGAGAGTGATACGATGTATAGTGAACAGCATACATTTGGTTTTGGGGAGAGTTGTTTCTGTCTTTTCAAGCTGTGTTGATTGAGAGATGGTAAATATATAAAAGAGAAAGATGAGATTTTTAGGTGCAATTAATTGGGTTGGGTGGGACTTGGGTATTAAGTCTGAAAGAGTAAGTAGCTGTTTTGATGGAGCAGAGTGGAGTGGGCCTAGTATTTAGGTTGCAGGATCTACCATGAGATAAGGACAATAAACACTGTAATGTGAGTTGTACTGGTGGAACTGGATACAAAAAAGGAAAAAGCTACAAATATTTACTTAGACAGAAAATGTGTATTTAAGGTGACCTGGTTGGGTTTGGATTGAGTATAATTTAAGTTCTGCAAGTGTGGAAATGCTATTTGTTTAGGAGTGTATCGAGTCTTTTTAATAATGGAGATTTAGCTTATGTGTGTGACTTTATGTTGGTGTGTTAGTCAGTAGGATAGTGGAAAGAGTTTATAAAGTAGAATTGGAGTAGGTTATCTCAACCTTTAAGAGGCTGGGAAATCAGGCTGGTGAATAGCAAAGTGGGTCACAATTCTTGCACAAGTAGGAGTCAATCTGCTCATATGCAAAACTGATAGAATCCAGTAGAACAATAGTGATCCCAGTAAAAAATGTGTTACTAAGTAAAAATGAAGAAGTGACTAACTGGTAATCACTGTAAGTAAGGTCACTTACATCTATTGAAACAAATATCATGATTTAGGGTCCATTCATTAATTGTGTCTGAGCCATAATGATTTAACTGCATAGAACAGTTAATCAGCTTGAGGGTAGGGTAAAAGTGCAAAACTAGTTGTGTGAATGGTCTTCATGTGAACTAAACAATGCAAAATGGCATAATCCAAAGATGGCCAATTTGAGTTTCTGCATGTTGGGCAAAGCCCATATAGCACATACAGAGTGATTCATCTCCTCTGCTTCCTCACTGAATACAGTCATCTCTGTGGATCTATATGTCTGCTGCACATTGGGAGTGGAAGATTCCCTTGTGCAAGCGTTTTGCACCTTTGTTTAGCAGGCCAGTGTCATACTCTGTTATTAACTGCTGTAGCCTTCAAATAGCTAGCAACTCATGATACGCTTTGAATCAGTTTGCCATTTAATATTAAAAACCACCTAATGCAATCCAAGGAAACCTTCTACTTATATGTTATCAAATGTTGGAAGGCACCAAATAAATCAGATCAGTGTATTTCAAGGTTTGATAGTCATTTATTAATTAATTCTGTAGTTATCTGCTTAATCTGGTTTAGTATCATGAGGAGCCGAAGCCTATCCCACCATTTAGTAGTCACAAAACAGAGAAGTTAATCATGAGCACTCACCAGATTATCACAGAGAAGGTAATCATAAACACTCAACAGATTATAACAAGCATTCACCAGGTTATCACAGAGAAGCTAATCATGAGCATTCACCAGGTTATCACAGAGAAGCTAATAATAAGCATTCACCAGATTATCACAGAGAAGGTAATCATAAACACTCAACAGATTATAACAAGCATTCACCAGGTTATCACAGAGAAGCTAATCATGAGCATTCACCTGATTATCACAGAGAAGCTAATAATAAGCATTCACCAGATTATCACAGAGAAGCCAATCATAAACATTCACCAGATTATCACAGAGACGATAATCATGAGCATTCACCAGATTATCACAGAGAAGCTAATAATAAGCATTCACCAGATTCTCACAGAGAAGCTAATCATAAACATTCACCATATTATCACAGAGAAGCTAATAATAAGCATTCACCAGATTATCACAGAGAAGATAATCATGAGCATTCACCAGATTATCACAGAGAAGCTAATAATAAGCATTCACCAGATTATCACAGAGAAGATAATCATGAGCATTCACCAGATTATCACAGAGAAGCTAATAATAAGTATTCACCAGATTATCACAGAGAAGATAATTGTGAGCATTCATCCAATTATCACAGAGAAGCTAATCATACACTATCACTAGATTATCCCAGAGAAGCTAATCATAAACATTCACCAGATTATCACAGAGAAGCTAATCATAACCGTTCACCAGATTATCATAGAGAAGCTAATAATAAACATTCACCAGATTATCACAGAGAAGCTAATCATAAACATTCACCAGATTATCACAGAGAAGATAATCATGAGCATTCACCAGATTATCACAGAGAAGATAACTGTGAGCATTCATCAGATTATCACAGATAAAATAATCATAAACATTCACTAGATTATCACAGAGAAGCTAATCATAACCATTCACCAGATTATCACAGAGAAGTTAGTCATAAGCATTCACCAATCATATTATCACAGAGAAGTTAATCATAAACATTCATCAGATTATCACAGAGAAGCTAATTGTAAACATTTACCAGATTAATACAGAATGCAAGAATATGCTCACACATTGTAAACACACTAATGGGCAGTTTGGAGGCCTTCTAATTTACCTGTAGCATATATGCAGGATGTGACAGGAAACCAGAATACTCATCAAAAGACATGCAGACACAGAGTGGATATGAAGTCTCCACACTGAAAGAGCCCTAGCTGGAAACCAAACTAGAAAATAAAGTTTTTAAGGCAGCAGTGCACTGCCTGTAGTAGATGTACCACTGTTAATACAAATGCAGCATAAAGAGTATTGTCTATGGTAGATGCACCACTGTTAATACAAATGCATTGCAAACAGTATTCTCTCTGCAGATGTACCACCATTAATAAAATGCAGTACAAACAGTATTGTCTCTGTAGATGTACCCCTGTTAAAACAAATGCAGTACAAACAGTATTGTCTCTGGTAGATGTACCACTGTTAATTCATATCCGGTATAAATTGTATTGTCTCTGTAGATGTACCACTGTTAATACAAATGCAGTAGAAACAGTATTGTCTCTGGTAGCTGTACCACTGTTAATTGAAATCCAGTGCAAGCAGTATTGTCTCTAAAGATTTACCACTGTTAATATAAATACAGCACACACAGTATTTTCTCTAGCAGATGTACCACTGTTAATACAAATGCAATGTAAACAGTATTGTGTCTGGTAGATATACCACTGTTAATACAAATGCAGCACACACACAGTATTGTCTCTGGTAGATGTACCACTGTTAATATTAATGCAGTACAAATAGTATTATCTCTGTAGATGTACAACTGTTAATACAAATGCAGTACAGACAGTATTGTCTTGGTAGATGTACCACTGTTAATACAAATACAGCACACACAGTATTGTCTTGGTAGATGTACCACTGTTGATACAAATACAGCACACACAGTATTGTCTCTGGTAGCTGTACCACTGTTAATACAAATGCAATGCAAACAGTATTGTCTCTGGCAGATGTACCAGTGTTAATACAAATGCATTACAAACAGTATTGCCTCTGTAGATGTACCACTGTTAATACAAATGCAGCACACACACAATATTGTCTCTGGTAGATGTATCACTGTTAATACAAATGCAATGCAAGCAGTATTGTCTCTTGTAAATGTGCAACTGTTAATACAAATGCAGTACAAACAGTATTGTCTCTGGTAGATGTACCACTGTTAATACAAATGCAGCACACACAGTATTGTCTCTGGTAGATGTACCACTGTTAATACAAATGCAATGCAAACAGTATTGTCTCTGATAGATGTACCACTGTTTATACAAATGTAGTACAAACAGTATTGTCTCTGGTAGGTGTACCACTGTGAATATAAATGCAGTGCAAACAGTATTGCCTCTGTAGATGTACCACTGTTAATGCAAATGCAGCACACACAATATTGTCTCTGCTAGATGTACCACTGTTAATACAAATGCAATGCAAACAGTATTGTCTCTTGTAGATGTACAGCTGTTAATACAAATGCAGTACAAACAGTATTGTCTCTGGTAGATGTACCACTGTTAATACAAATGCAGCACACACAGTATTGTCTCTGGTAGATGCACCACTGTTAATACAAATGCAATGCAAACAGTATTGTCTCTGATAGATGTACCACTGTTAATACAAATGCAGTACAAACAGTATTGTCTCTGGTAGACGTACCACTGTTAATATAAATGCAGTACAAACAGTATTGTCTCTGGCTGATGTACCACTGTTAATACAAATGCAATGCAAACAGTATTGTCTCTGATAGATGTACCACTGTTAATACAAAAGCAGTACAAGCAGTATTGTCTCTGGTAGATGTACCACTGTTAATACAAATGCAACACACACAGTATTGTCTCTGGTAGATGTATCACTGTTAATACAAATGCAATGCAAACAGTATTGCCTCTGATAGATATACTACTGTTAGTCCAAATGCAATGCAAACAGTATTGTCTCTGATAGATGTACCAGTGTTAATACAAATGCAGTACAAACAGTATTGTGTCTGGTAGATGTACTACTGTTAATGCAAATACAGTGGAAATATTATTGTATCTGATAGATGTAACACTGTTAATACAAATGCAGTGCACATGATATTAACTCTGATAGCTGTAAACTTTTAAAAGAAATGCAGCACACACTGTATTGTCTGTGGTATATATACTGCTGTTAATACACATGCAGTATGCAAAGTAGTATTTCTGATAAGTGCAATACTGTTAGTACAAGTGCAGTGCACACAGCAATATTCTCAATAGCAAAACATTGTTCACTACAAAAAATCAAATGAATGTGTTTAGGTGGTAAATATTCCATTGATAGTGAAAAAATGTAGTAATACATGATATGAATGTCAGTAGACCAGTGGACTAACCAAATCAGCAAAATGTAAATAAAATAAATGAAACATTACTCTGAAAGGAAGCATGTCTAATAACCTTAAATATTAAACACTCCCTATAGTAAAACAAAGCTCCTTCTGTAAAACACAAGCCTCCTCTGTTTTTACAATATAGTTGTAATCTAATAAAATATGGATTGAATAAATAATATTTTTTATAGCCAACTCTATAAAATGGCTATAGCATTTGCACTATTCTCTACAACCCCGATTTCAAATGATTTCTAATGGGATTGATTATTTTATGTATCTGTATGCTTAATCAATAGCAGCTCATAAAATGCAATTAAGGCTAGAATAAAGAGTTAAATGCCATCTCAAAAATTTAACCTTTCCAGTTTGACTAGTTTTAAAGGTTTTCCTTCTACTCAGGTGCACACTTGAATATGTACATTCAGGCAAGTTTCCTATTCAAGCAGAACAACAGCACCCAACTGACAGTCCAGTCAATTGTGACAGTTATTCAGGCCCATAAGACAGTACAACCTGGGTCTGACTGCAACAGAAGTACCCAAAAAATCCATATTAACTGAACCTGAATAAAATAATGTAGCTCAAAGAACACCACCCACTTCCATGCCCAGCTAATACTGTATATGTTAGTCATGTTACTTTTTCAAGAGGAGCAACACCTTTCACCCCCAGAGCCCAACACTTTGAAGTTGGATCTCAGACCCACAAGGTAACAAAACATGGTTGCAACATTAGCAGCATATTCAGCAATGCTTTATTTAGTAAAAATGAATGACCTAAAGCAGCAGAAAGTATACAAGCCTTTTTCAAATACCAGGATTAGAATGCCCTCTGGGCACAACCTCTCCCAGAGCCTATCTTCGGCTTCCTCACCTTTTCACATTTCCTCGAGCAGCATAAACCTGCCTGTTGCTTAAGTTAGCATCTGCAGGATCACTGGTTCAGTTGCACTTCCACTGGTTTCCTCACTGGAAGTGTGCATGTGCAAATGCTTCAGCTAGTTCTAAATACATACAGTGGATTCAGGATCCTCTGACATTTGAGATTGAAATCAAACTTTGCAGGACATTGCATGTGATCACTTTGTAGTGGACAAAACCTATGCACTTTTTTTAGGCAACAGTTTTATGCAGAGGACACCAGTAGCCAAGGCCAATGCTGAGGCACCCTCCCTGAGAAGTGGAGCTTACTTCCTTCCCCACAGTGACCAAGGTCTATGATGAGAATCAGTTAGCCTTCTCCAGGTCAGTATGTTAGGGATGATAGTAGTCTGCTGACTTTGTAGAACTGTGGCTCCTTTTCTCCTGAAGGAGCTGTTTTACTACAGAGGCACAGTTTGACAGTGTTGCAGTATATCAACAGACTAGGAAGCCCAGACTCTTACCAGCTTATGTAGAAGAGATGCTAGTGTTGCATTGATAACAGTTTCTCCTTAATGTTTGTATGTATCCAGTACAATCCCAGTTGTTGGACAAATACATTGAATTGTAACTTGCTATTCTCCCGTGATTATTTTCTGATCTCTAAGCTCTGTCATAGCTTCTTTCAGGAATGAGGTTTTCCAGTGATAGATGTTTTTGCATAGATTCAACCTATGCCAAACGGGGAAAAGGTTTTTCTACCTTATCTTATTTCTTCCAGAGGCAGGGCATTCAAGAATGCCTTTGCAGCCCTATGGCTGAAGCATTTTTATACTTTAAACCAAATCTCCCTTATTCTAAAATTCATCATCACCTTGGCAAAATTAAAGAGGGTAAGCCTTAAACTGCATTCTTCTTATTCAAGCATTTATCAGCACAGTAAGCTTAGAAAAGGTAAAGTCGGTTCTTCTAGTTTCTTACTAATCAGGCTAGACCTACTCTTCCAGCAGATGTATCATTTATATTTTTCACTTCACAGTTATGAGATGCTCCTCTCTCATCTATTGGGCAAACTACTTATGTCCTTGTCTGTCCTCTGTCTCACAGCTTGGTTCATCTAATTCAAACAGTGCCCAGAATTCCAAGTCTTTTGGGACATGTGATATGAATTTTGCAAGAACCTCAAAAGCTTTCTAGGCAGAAAATTTGCTTTTGGCAAATGGAATTGTTTTTATTTTGAATTTCTGATAAGATATATTCCTCTAATAAGTTCCTCTAAAAAGTAATTCTCAGTCATTTGATGCATCTTCTTATGCCTGAATTGAGCAGTTGTCAGGGTTTATTTAACAGTAACATCTAATTGCTACAGTGGGGTGAATGGCCGGACCTTGTCTCCTCTTTAGGTCTGCATGATCCTTTTTTTGAGGATATTTTCCTTCACAAGCCCAGTGCAAGGGATCCTGATCCTCCCTGGAATCTTAGCTACTTTGCTAAAAATGCTCAGTTTCTCCTTTGAACCAATCCACTTGACAGATACCAGATTCCTTCCCTCAAAAGATTATTCTCTTAAAAAAAACTATCTGCACTGCATGCCATTTCATCATGCCGGTTTTGTTTATTTTTCGACAAAGTTAGTGTATCGCATATCAACTCTGACTTCATTCTCTAGGTAACCACAATTTTCAGCCTGAACCAGTATATTCTTACTAGCTTTATTCATGGAATACAGTAATTTGGGAGAATATCTGCTGCATACTATGTCACTAGGACTGCCTCATTTATTAAATATTTTACTTTTTCTTTCCTTTGTCAGGGGAAGAAAAGTTATGAAAGTCATGTCAATGTCATTCTTTGTAGTTAGCAAACCGTATTATCTGCTAGTATCACAAGTATAAATTGACACACTCCTGAAACCCATTCCAGTGTAACTGATTGAATGCCCTGGTCAGAACATTTCCTCAAAGAAAATATATGCAACTGTAGCCTTTTCTACGATTCATATGTTTACCAAACTCTGTAATATGAGTTCTGTCACCAGATCCAAACTTGTTTGGAGTCAGTGGTTTTGTAAGGTACCATTCATTTCTCAAGGTCCTCCACATAAATGGAGCTAAGGTGGGGTGAAGGGAGCAGCCACTCCAGTTGCAGGGTGATGGTGTGGGTGCAATTATCAGATTCTGATTGAATGATCATATATTTATTTCCATACCAGTATTTCTGGATGCCGGTACTGAAATAGGACTGAAGTGAAGAGCTTGCTTCAGTACTTTGTGCATGGTATAACTTCTAGCAAACTACTTACTCTTGCTACAGATGCAGCAAGCAGCTCACTACAGTTTTTAAAGCAGAAATTTTTTTTTTTTTTGGTCCTTGCGTTGTGTAAATTGACATTAACTGGGCCTGGCACTCTTTAGGAGAAAAGCAAGGAGTGCCAGGCCAAAGAATGGACCTTTTTTTGTGCTCCTTAGCATAGGGTCAAAAGTGGTCAGCTTGGGGATTGTCACTGTGCACTAGATGAGCCAGCTATAGCTCTGGTCCTCAACAAGGACCTTTAGTGTTGCTTTGCTTGGGACTCTGCCCTGTCTGTCCTATAGGCAGACTGCCTCAAATTAAGATACAATGATTTTGCAAAGTACTCAATATAATTATGCATTTTTCAGGCAAAGCTCTGGCTGCAGGAAATAAGCCTCCCTCCATCTCCTGCTCTGGTGTCCTGCACCCATCTTCAATTCATTTATTATTACTTTGGCCCTTTTTTATTTATAGGCTTATGCCATAGAATAAGGAAGGCATGATCTTATTTGTTCTGCAGCCAGAGCTCCCAAAACAAAGAAACATTGCTATGGACAGCAATTCCCATGGCTGCTGTTTGTCAAAAAATGTTAGCAAATCTAACATTTTCCAATGTACCATACTTCATAAAGTCCATTAAGCATTTGTTTTAATTGAACTCTGACTCCTTGCATATAAATCAAGTTTGTTTATTAGATCTGAAATATCCGGAGAGTTGAGCAGTAACTATTATGAAAGAATCCATCTTCAGCAAACCTACATGAAAAACAATTTGGATATAACAGCAAGTATGTTTCATGAATGAAGACTTTATTCACATACTAAATATCTGTCCTATATGCTCTGCATATGATGTGAAGAATCAATATTTCTGTTAATATATTCAATGTGTCTAATCCAACCCACAACAGGACAAGAGTAAATGAAATATATATATATATATATATATATATATATATATATATATATATATATATATATATATATATACATATATATAAATATGTTACTATCTATATATCATCTATCTGTGTATGTTTATGTGTAGGTATAGGTATATGTATATGTACAGGTACATGTATTGAAACTTAAGCAATGACCAAGCATGCTGCCTGTACAAGTAACAATTGAAATCTGCAACTTTGTAGCATTACAGTATCTTACTTTGTTCAGTCATAATGCTACTAAAATATCATTGCAGTATAGTATAATATATGAAAAAAGGTGCTTGGAATGTTGTACAATTCTCCTCTCTATAACCTGTATGCTGAGTGAAGATGAAATACCATAAAAAAATTGCATAATCAATGTTAAATGTTACCGAACTTAGAATTTGCATCTTGTAGTAAGATTACAACTCTTAAATCTGACACAGGGTTCAGAAGTTGCAGTAATTTGAGAAAGTGAACAATGTCTAAGAACTCTTATCAGAACAGCTCATGTTTCAAGGCCAGTACATAATGATGTATTCTGTTCTGCACTTCTATAAGGTACAGCATTAGAGTAAAAATGTATGTTACTTCCAGAGAAGTTTGCTCGGACTATTCATTCTGAAACCTTGATTGTGCTAGTCTTATTTATTATTCATTTTATCTGAATTATTAATTGGTTAGTTGGATATAGAAAATTTATTGAGAGGATCCTTTTCACCAATTGTTAAGGGCAAAAAAGTACAAAATACAAAGAGTATACCTAGTTCATACACTGACAATAATAACACAGTAAGATTATAAGTAAATAGACATAATACACAGTCATCGGTCAGGGCAGAATTGTCAATGAAAGTAAACATTCACTGACTTAATCTTGCATTATATTGAAAGGTAATTGTACTTTCTGTTTTTGGATGCAAGCTATTAAAGGAGGTTAGGCAGAGAAAATAAAGCCAGAATACAGAGCAGTGGTTGGGCTATGACACCTAGAAAAGGCGACTTAAGTAGAAAGAAAAGATTTAAGATAGAGAAAGTAGTCAGGCATCTTAGATATTAGGGGAACTGAGTCATAATGTCTGAGAACAGATATAATGAATGCTTTAAAGATGTACATCAGTCAGAAATCAGCAGTTTTAAGAGTTCTATGTTCGGGAGGAAGATACACTAACCGTTTCTTGACATTCTTCACGGGGGGCAGCAGTTTACATGCCATGGAAAAGGTGAAGTAGGTAGATCTGGGGTAAACAGGGGGTCATTTAGTCTTAGCAAGGAAGGTAGAGTGCTAACCCTTGAAAGGTGAGTGTTAGATAACTAACCTGGATAGTTCATGATTTCTGGGAGAGTTATGAGACATGGTGACAACTTTGTTAGTTATAAAAACATGCTCCAGCTGGGGGGGGGGGTGAAGATCCCTTTCATGACAGAGTTACATGCAGTAGGACAGAGTAGATATGAGGCACAATAAATGGTCTTCATCTATGAAAAGATTTTGCCGTGGACAACATCTGGTGAGGAGTAACAGTAATAGAGGTGTAAAGTCAAACCACACAGTATTTAAGTGGGGCAGCATGTTTTTGAAGTACTGGACTGAACTTTGTATCCTCCTAGTCTATTCTCGTGTGTTTATTTCCCATATTTAATTACTCTTGTATGTTTTAGTAATGCATACTGTTTATTGTTTATAAGTAAATGTAGTATAGTTGAGATTTACTTGTAGCAAAACTACACTGTATCGTTATATTGATCTTAATGGCATGTTGGTAAAAAGTTAATGAAATTATATTTATATAGCAAAAGGGATGGTATGTTAACCAAGACAGTGTGATAAGAAGCAGGTACATGGAAATTACTAGGTGCAGGGATTAGCTTTCTTGAACTCCTGAAAAGCACTGCTTTGAATTTACTGAAGTCAACATGTAGTCTATTGTAAAGCCGTGTACAGATGTCTGTATTAGAGGAGTTTCTTGCAAAGGGCTTCAGGACCATTGTTTCTCCTATATGCAACTGTGTCATTAACATTTAAAATGTAACTAAGACTGGGGTTACCAAAGTTCAGGGAACTGATATTGTTATGAAATGTCAGGATAAACTCCTGTGGGACTGGAGAGTTGAAGGGAGACATAGGGAAAACAAGACTGCAGATGAATGAAATGTGGAAAGAGAACACTGTAAAGGCACCAGCGAATCAGTATGCATATTGTTTTTGAGCACGTGTGGTTAGCGCATGAACACTGTAAAGGCACCAGCGAATCAGTATGCATATTGTTTTTGAGCACGTGTGATTAGCTCAGATAATAGAAGGAGATTTGAGACAAAAACTGAATATTCTGGTTTAATGACTATGACTCCATTGACTTATTTTTCAAAGCCACATTTTGTTAAGCAGAGTTGGTAAACAAATTACAGCAGTGTGTTATAGCAGCTTCTAAAGTAACCACAAGTCAAGCCACATGTGCAGATGTACTCATTTGGGTGTAATGGCTGTTTCTATGAGTTTATTGAATGCACAAAGCAAACAGATGAGCGGTAGCTGAAGATGCTGTTGGGGCATCTGTGCTTAGGAGAGGTCAGTGTTTGTGGCTAGTTCCTACAAATCAGGGAAGGTGGAAGCAAAGTGATGACAGAGGGAGAAACAGAGACAGAGACAGAGGGGAAAGGGAAAAAGACAGAGAGAAAGAGATAAGAATGTATGAGTATGGTGCTTTTAAAAAATGAGGGTGCATGATGTTCATACCATGTTTACCATATAGAGTGAATTTCTATAGCAATCTGTCAATGGATACTGCAAAATAGGTTGAAATGAAATACAGAAGCATGATTAGAGACTCATTGATTCATAGATTCATTTAATTTTCAAGCAGACAGTTCAGGGACCATAATCGCCTTACCAAAACCCACCCTCTAGGTCACCTTCAGCTTCTGGGAGGGTAAGACAAGTTATGTCCAGGGTGAATTTATGGGTGCCCATCCATTTACAAAGGTTTACCTTAAATAAAGTAAGGCTGTTACTCTGATTTATATGTAATGGTAGATTATTCCAGAGATGTGGGAGTGCTGAGTAAAAATATATATCTCCAGTGGTTCTTATTTATTTGTTGATGGAGATTTAAGTCTTCACTTTGATTGCTTGTGGATAAACTGCATAGCTTCTTCAGTGGCTTTCTCAAAGAAGCTTATTAAATTAAGTAGCATGTTAGCCAACTGGTGGTGTGATCCTTGGCACTGTTAAAGAGACACCCCAACCCCATGTGCAAAAATGGGGTAAGGGGTTGTGGCTACGTGGAACTCCATTTGACAAATCCATGTTGGTGACAGGCTAGAGCAATATTTTGTTTATATCTGACCTTATGAAATCAGATGTAATACATTCCACGGCTTTGCAGATTACGTTTTGTAGGCTAATTGCCTATAAGTCCTGTGATATGAGGTGGACCCACTTTTATGGAGGTGCATAATGACGGCAGGTTTTCCATACCTCAACAACATAACTTGTGGCTGTGCTTAAACAGAACAGTTTTATGAAAGGTTCAGAGAGGGCATTTTTGACATTATTGGTTAAGCAACTGTGTATGTTATCACGGGTGACAAAGGTGGCATTTTAAGATTAATAGAGTACAATTAATACACATTCAATAATAATCTTGGAGAGAAAGAAGGAATGTGGGAATGTATGTAACTTCACTGACTGTTTCTGGTGTGAAGTTGGCACTAGATTTATCTGCAAGCATATTAGCAATATCTTTAGGGTCAGAGTAGGCAATACCTCTAAATTAATACAGAACATTGCTCATTGTTATTTCTTAATCAGTTGATATAGTTAAAGAAGAATTTAAGATTATCATTGGGTTAGGATTCTAACTTTAATTTATGTACCGCTTTAGTCTTCCTTATGGTAATTTTCAGATTTTGCTGATCATTTTGATAGCATTTTAATTTGGGCAGATTTTCATTTATTTTAAGCCTTAATTAGCTTTCTTTCTTTCTTTTATCACATAGTTTATTAATGTTGGCATTCTACCAAGGTGGCGCCTGGTTTTATGTTCCCCAATATATTTAGCTATAAGTACTACTGCTATGTTTATGCTATTTGTGATTTGAGAGTAAAATTCTTTGGTGTAAGTGATAGATGAAGTTACATGGGGACTGGAAACCTTGCAGTTAAATTTTGAGAAGCCATCATATAATTCTAATTGGTGTGTCATTTTAAAGTCCTGGTATTCAGCTGTTAGTTGTTGTAGGTTTAGATGCCTTAAAGAAGAAGAGCACTGATTACAACCTGATATGGTGAGAGATGAGGATACTACGGGAGAAGTCCCAGTAAGTGTGATATTAGTCAGGATAAGGTCAACAACATTTTGACCCCTAGTGTATTGATTAACTATATGGACAATGGATCTCATTTACTAAGTCTAGAAATATTTGGGTGTACCTAACCTTTGTGGTATAGATGCAGCCATTTATCAATGGATAGTCTGTCCTTATGATTACACAGATAGCCATCAGGGTGAAGACAGGGCAGTCTAGGGCTGGATGTCTCAGTGGGATACCTCAATGTCACTGTCCTGAGTGCTTGCTTAAGCAGAAAACTAATGGCTGCTTCCTCCTCTGACACTAAATATTTCATTGTTGTGGTTATTTGCAGACCCAGACATATTTAAGTTCTTGTTCTCTTTTCCTGACTTTCTAGATGGAAGAGCACTTTGCTTCAGAGCTATGCCATGCTATAGTTTACTAAACTACAACAAAGAGCATAACCTAAACTTAGCGCCATACTTTTCGACCATTCCAGTTCTGTGGTTTGCGCCTTGGTGACTGCAAGACTGATTAGGTATACCACAGCTTTTGGCGACAGTTTACTAAATAAACATTCAATCAGTCATCTGAAGTTAGCTTTTTACACCAACTAAACATATTTTATTAGACAATTATTGGGCATGAAAGAGATAAATACTATGGCTAAGGACATGAATATGGCTTCAGAATAGCTGCTATCAGTGACTCCTAGTTACATGCAGACTTGCAACCTGGCACACATATCTAACATTGCATGAATGTTAATAATTTTTGGCTGCTGTGGACATCTAGCAGCAGAATGGAAGTGTTTTTGTTACCACATTCAGGCATTTACAAACCTGAGTGAGTGCAGTGCTGAATAACATAAGTTGAAGGCTAGTTTACTAGTTTTACACTGATTTTTTGGCAATTCAATTCATCAGCAGTCGCAGGCAGCTGTCAGGTTTGTGTATCTATGCACATTTTAAAGCCTTGGTTGTGAGATCTGAGCCTGAAATATCCCAGAGAGAGAGAATCCACAGAACAAATGACAATGTCAAAACGTTATAGGCTGAAAGATGAGAACAGTGCACCTAATCTGCAGAGAAGTTGCAACAACTGTTAGCCCCCTGCCAGAAATACTTCCCCTAAATATATACTGAGCAGGGTTTCCATCTCACTTTTGAACAGAAAACAAATACCAGAACATGCAACAGTTGTAGTGCTTATACCTCTGTGTCAGTTTTACACAATATAAACATCCGAAAATGATGCCCTTCCCACATCCTTTCTGCCCCATGAACAAGGATCTGAAACAATTTTCTCCCGATTTTTCAAGAGACATAAAGTACATTGGTAATGTTTTAGATAACGACCCATTTGATGCATGACAGTGGAGCTGTAATCCCACATCACAAAACTGAAAATGATGGTTCTAAGAATTAAATAACTTGTTTTCAGTGATGAAGTTACATTTGGATTGAAATAAGATTTTTATTAAAATTGACCTGGAGCATTGTATTGAGAGATATCGGCACAATATTTCTGTATACAAAATAGGCATTTCTGGCTACCCTAATGATCTTTAAACTCTGGTTACTGTCCTGAAAAATCTGCAAACTTTTACAGATCATTATAGTAGCCAGAAATATTTATTTTGTACAAAAATATCATGCCGATACCTCTCAACAAATGACATAATTAATTGTTATATGATGTATGTGATAAATACAGAAGTAAAGACACAATATATACAATATATTATTTCATTAGAAGACTTTAATTAGCTAGTAATGTGGTAGGCATACTTAGTTTTGGAACAAATTATCTTCTTTGCTGCCTAACTTGTAACTTTTTATTTAAATTCATTTGAAGCTGGAACACTTGGTACCTCTGTGCTAGTGAAGTACTGTCCCATTAAAAATGAAATGGTACACCGTGGTTATGTGTTATATGGTCAGCTATACAAAGGTAACAAACAGCGTAACTGCAACACATAAAATATATTTGGAGAACAGCAATGAAGATGAAGATGTACTGGAACACATTAGAATATGCTCCAAAGGTGGTGCTGATGAAGCTTTGTAGAAGTTTCTGTGATTGTGCCCCCCCTGTTAAAATATTGAGAAGTGTGACAACATCTAACCACATAGAAAACCATTGAAAAATATGACAAAGTTGAAACACATTTTCTCAATGTTTTTGTGAGGGGGGAAGCCCCCCTGCACCCCCCATGTGGGGGTTCCACCCTCCACACCCCTGCTAATTATATATACCAACTCCAAGGTTGCACAACAGCAGGGAAAGGGCATATACCCTTTCTTAATATAACTCCAATTTTGTCAGTTTTTCATTTTAGATACTTTGCAGGTTTAGATAATTTTACTTTTAGCTATTTTGTTGTTGATCATTTTGCCGTCGATCAAATGATGTTTAGATCATATCAGGTACACTTATATGTATATGTATTTATGGCTCCCCATGACTCTGACTGAATGTACATTTGTTCAACAAATGCAGGGGGTGTGATTTTATGTGAAAGGTAAAGTTGGTCGAAAGTTGGATATGTCGAAGGTGTGGATGGCCGAATGGTG